>NW_028168041.1:0-246919 GCF_964194135.1 Talpa europaea | reverse complement strand
CTCTTCTTCTACTGCTTCTTCTCCGTCTTCTAGGGCTTATTCTTCTGTTTTCCTGCTTTCTCCTCTTCTTCTTCTGTTTCCTCTTCTTGTTCTTGTTTTTCTTCTAGTTCTTCTATGTCTTGTTGTAGTTCCACATCTTATTCTCCTTCTTCATCGTCTGTTTCTTCTGCATTTTCTGCTTTTTCAATTACCTCCTCTTCTTCTGCCTCTTCTTCAGCTTATTCTACTGTTTTTTCTGCTTTTTCGTCTTATTCTTCTGTTTCCTCTTCTTGTTCTTCCTTTTTTCTTGTTCTTTCTCTTCTTGTAGTTCTACATCTCCTTCTTCATACTCTTCTATATATTCTGATTTTTTGGCCTTTTGAATTACTTCTTCTATTACTTCTGCTTCTTCTTCAGGTTATTCTTTTGTTATTTCTGCTTTTTCGGCTTATTCTTCTGTTATATATGCTTTTTCGGCTTATTCTTCTGTTATCTACTTTTTCCTCTTATTCTTATGTTTCTTCTTCTTGTTCTGGTTCTTCTAGTTTCTAGTTCTTGTTGTAGTTCTACATCACCTTCATTTTCTTCATCTTTCTGTTTCTTCTGCATATTTTGCTTTTTTAATTACTACTTCTTCTGCTTCTTCTGCTTCTTCCTGAGCTTCATCTACTGTTATTTCTGGGTTTGCTGCTTAACTTCTACTCTTTCGCTTTTTCTGCTTATTCCTCTATTATTTCAGCTTTTTCGGCTGATTCTTTGGTTTTTTTCTGTTTTTCCTCTTATTCTTCTGTTTCTTATTCTTGCTCTTGTATTTCTTCTAGTACTCCTATTTCTTTTTGTAGTTCTACATCTCCTTCTTCTTCTTCATCTTCTTCCGTTTCTTCTGGCATTTTTGCTTTTTCAATTACTTCCTCTTCTGTTTCTTCTGCTTCTTCTTCATGTTATTCTTTTAGTTCTGCTTTCTCGGCTTATTTTTCTGTTATTTCTGAATTTTCCTCTTATTCTTCCGTTTTTTCTTCTTGTGCTTCTAATTCTTCTTGTTCTTCTTGTAGTTCTAAATCTCCTTCTTCTTCATCTTCTTCTGTTTCTTCTGCTTTTTTGCTTTTTCAATTCCATCTTCTTCTGCTTCTTCTGTTTCTTCTTCAGCTTTTTACTTCTGTTATTTCTGCTTTTTCAGTTTATTCTTCTGCTATTGATGGTTTTTCAGCTTATTTTTCTGTTATTTCTGCTTTTTCGGCTTATTCTTTTGTTATTTCTGCTGTTTCCTCTTAGTCTTCTGTTTATTCTGTGTTCTTCTAGTTCTTCTTGTTCTTCTTGTAGTTCTACATCTCCTTCTTCTTTTTTCATCATCTTCTGTTTCTTCTGCATATTTTGCCTTTTCAATTGCTTCTTCTGCTTCCTCTGCTTTTTCCTCTGCTTAATCTACAGTTATATCTGGGTTTTCGGCTTATTCTTCTACTAATTCGCTATTTCGGCTTATTCTTCTCTTATTTGTGACTTTTCGGCTTATTCTTTTGTGATTTCTGCTTTTTCCTCTTATTCTTCTGTTTCCTCTTCTTGTTCTTCCGTTTTCTAGTTCTTTCTCTTGTAGTTCTACATCTCCTTCTTCTTCTTCATCTTCTGTTTCTTCTGCATTTTTTGCTTTTTCAATTACCTCTTCTTCTACTGCTTCTTCTCCGTCTTCTAGGGCTTATTCTTCTGTTTTCCTGCTTTCTCCTCTTCTTCTGTTTCCTCTTCTTGTTCTTGTTTTTCTTCTAGTTCTTCTATTTCTTGTTGTAGTTCCATGTCTCCTTCTCCTTCTTCATCGTCTGTTTCGTCTGCATTTTCTGCTTTTTCAATTACCTCCTCTTCTTCTGCCTCTTCTTCAGCTTATTCTACTGTTTTTTCTGCTTTTTCGTCTTAGTCTTCTGTTTCCTCTTCTTGTTCTTCCTTTTTTCTTGTTCTTTCTCTTCTTGTAGTTCTACATCTCCTTCTTTATACTCTTCTATATATTCTGATTTTTTGGCTTTTTGAATTACTTCTTCTATTACTTCTGCTTCTTCTTCAGGTTATTTTTTTGTTATTTCTGCTTTGTCGGCTTATTCTTCTGTTATCTACTTTTTCCTCTTATTCTTATGTTTCTTCTTCTTGTTCTGGTTCTTCTAGTTTCTAGTTCTTGTTGTAGTTCTACATCACCTTCATTTTCTTCATTTTTCTGTTTCTTCTGCATATTTTGCTTTTTTAATTACTACTTCTTCTGCTTCTTCTGCTTCTTCCTGAGCTTCATCTACTGTTATTTCTGGGTTTGCTGCTTAACTTCTACTCTTTCGCTTTTTCTGCTTATTCCTCTATTATTTCAGCTTTTTCGCCTGATTCTTTGGTTTTTTCTGTTTTTCCTCTTATTCTTCTGTTTCCTATTCTTGCTCTTGTATTTCTTCTAGTACTCCTATTTCTTTTTGTAGTTCTACATCTCCTTCTTCTTCTTCATCTTCTTCCATTTCTTCTGGCATTTTTGCTTTTTCAATTACTTCCTCTTCTGTTTCTTCTGCTTCTTCTTCATGTTATTCTGTTATTTCTGCTCTTTCGGCTTATTTTTCTGTTATTTCTGCTTTTTCCTCTTATTCTTCCGTTTTTTCTTCTTGTGCTTCTAATTCTTCTTGTTCTTCTTGTTGTTCTAAATCTCCTTCTTCTTCATCTTCTTCTGTTTCTTCTGCTTTTTTGCTTTTTCAATTCCATCTTCTTCTGCTTCTTCTGCTTCTTCTTCAGCTTTTTACTTCTGTTATTTCTGCTTTTTCAGCTTATTCTTCTGCTATTGATGGTTTTTCAGCTTATTTTTCTGTTATTTCTGCTTTTTCGGCTTATTCTTTGGTTATTTCTGCTGTTTCCTCTTAGTCTTCTGTTTATTCTTGTGTTCTTCTAGTTCTTCTTGTTCTTCTTGTAGTTCTACATCTCCTTCTTCTTTTTTCATCATCTTCTGTTCTTCTGCATATTTTGCCTTTTCAATTGCTTCTTCTGCTTCCTCTGCTTTTTCCTCTGCTTAATCTACAGTTATTTCTGGGTTTTCGGCTTATTCTTCTACTAATTCGCTTTTTCGGCTTATTCTTCTCTTATTTGTGACTTTTCGGCTTATTCTTTTGTGATTTCTGCTTTTTCCTCTTATTCTTCTGTTTCCTCTTCTTGTTCTTCCGTTTTCTAGTTCTTTCTCTTGTAGTTCTACATCTCCTTCTTCTTCTTCATCTTCTGTTTCTTCTGCATTTTTTGCTTTTTCAATTAACTCTTCTTCTACTGCTTCTTCTCCGTCTTCTAGGGCTTATTCTTCTGTTTTCCTGCATTCTCCTCTTCTTCTTCTGTTTCCTCTTCTTGTTCTTGTTTTTCTTCTAGTTCTTCTATTTCTTGTTGTAGTTCCACATCTCCTTCTCCTTCTTCATCGTCTGTTTCTTCTGCATTTTCTGCTTTTTCAATTACCTCCTCTTCTTCTACCTCTTCTTCAGCTTATTCTACTGTTTTTTTCTGCTTTTTCGTCTTATTCTTCTGTTTCCTCTTCTTGTTCTTCCTTTTTTCTTGTTCTTTCTCTTCTTGTAGTTCTACATCTCCTTCTTCATACTCTTCTATATATTCTGATTTTTTGGCTTTTGAATTACTTCTTCTATTACTTCTGCTTCTTCTTCAGGTTATTCTTTTGTTATTTCTGCTTTATCGGCTTATTCTTCTGTTATATATGCTTTTTCGGCTTATTCTTCTGTTATCTACTTTTTCCTCTTATTCTTATGTTTCTTCTTCTTGTTCTGGTTCTTCTAGTTTCTAGTTCTTGTTGTAGTTCTACATCACCTTCATTTTCTTCATCTTTCTGTTTCTTCTGCATATTTTGCTTTTTTAATTACTACTTCTTCTGCTTCTTCTGCTTCTTCCTGAGCTTCATCTACTGTTATTTCTGGGTTTGCTGCTTAACTTCTACTCTTTCGCTTTTTCTGCTTATTCCTCTATTATTTCAGCTTTTTCGGCTGATTCTTTGGTTTTTTCTGTTTTTCCTCTTTTTCTTCTGTTTCCTATTCTTGCTCTTGTATTTCTTCTAGTACTCCTATTTCTTTTTGTAGTTCTACATCTCCTTCTTCTTCTTCATCTTCTTCCATTTCTTCTGGCATTTTTGCTTTTTCAATTACTTCCTCTTCTGTTTCTTCTGCTTCTTCTTCATGTTATTCTGTTATTTCTGCTCTTTCGGCTTATTTTTCTGTTATTTCTGCTTTTTCCTCTTATTCTTCCGTTTTTTCTTCTTGTGCTTCTAATTCTTCTTGTTCTTCTTGTTGTTCTAAATCTCCTTCTTCTTCATCTTCTTCTGTTTCTTCTGCTTTTTTGCTTTTTCAATTCCATCTTCTTCTGCTTCTTCTGCTTCTTCTTCAGCTTTTTACTTCTGTTATTTCTGCTTTTTCAGCTTATTCTTCTGCTATTGATGGTTTTTCAGCTTATTTTTCTGTTATTTCTGCTTTTTCGGCTTATTCTTTGGTTATTTCTGCTGTTTCCTCTTAGTCTTCTGTTTTTTCTTGTGTTCTTCTACTTCTTCTTGTTCTTCTTGTAGTTCTACATCTCCTTCTTCTTTTTTCATCATCTTCTGTTTCTTCTGCATATTTTGCCTTTTCAATTGCTTCTTCTGCTTCCTCTGCTTTTTCCTCTGCTTAATCTACAGTTATTTCTGGGTTTTCGGCTTATTCTTCTACTAATTCGCTTTTTCGGCTTATTCTTCTCTTATTTGTGACTTTTTGGCTTATTCTTTTGTGATTTCTGCTTTTTCCTCTTATTCTTCTGTTTCCTCTTCTTGTTCTTCCGTTTTCTAGTTCTTTCTCTTGTAGTTCTACATCTCCATCTTCTTCTTCATCTTCTGTTTCTTCTGCATTTTTTGCTTTTTCAATTACCTCTTCTTCTACTGCTTCTTCTCCGTCTTCTAGGGCTTATTCTTCTGTTTTCCTGCTTTCTCCTCTTCTTCTTCTGTTTCCTCTTCTTGTTCTTGTTTTTCTTCTAGTTCTTCTATGTCTTGTTGTAGTTCCACATCTCCTAATCCTTCTTCATCGTCTGTTTCTTCTGCATTTTCTGCTTTTTCAATTACCTCTTCTTCTTCTGCCTCTTCTTCAGCTTATTCTACTGTTTTTTCTGCTTTTTCGTCTTATTCTTCTGTTTCCTCTTCTTGTTCTTCCTTTTTTCTTGTTCTTTTCTTCTTGTAGTTCTAAATCTCCTTCTTCATACTCTTCTATATATTCTGATTTTTTGGCTTTTTGAATTACTTCTTCTATTACTTCTGCTTCTTCTTCAGGTTATTCTTTTGTTATTTCTGCTTTTTCGGCTTATTCTTCTGTTATATATGCTTTTTCGGCTTATTCTTCTGTTATCTACTTTTTCCTCTTATTCTTATGTTTCTTCTTCTTGTTCTGGTTCTTCTAGTTTCTAGTTCTTGTTGTAGTTCTACATCACCTTCATTTTCTTCATCTTTCTGTTTCTTCTGCATATTTTGCTTTTTTAATTACTACTTCTTCTGCTTCTTCTGCTTCTTCCTGAGCTTCATCTACTGTTATTTCTGGGTTTGCTTCTTAACATCTACTCTTTCGCTTTTTTTGCTTATTCCTCTATTATTTCAGCTTTTTCGGCTGATTCTTTGGTTTTTTCTGTTTTTCCTCTTATTCTTCTGTTTCCTATTCTTGCTCTTGTATTTCTTCTAGTACTCCTATTTCTTTTTGTAGTTCTACATCTCCTTCTTCTTCTTCATCTTCTTCCATTTCTTCTGGCATTTTTGCTTTTTCAATTACTTCCTCTTCTGTTTCTTCTGCTTCTTCTTCATGTTATTCTGTTATTTCTGCTCTTTCGGCTTATTTTTCTGTTATTTCTGCTTTTTTCTCTTATTCTTCCGTTTTTTCTTCTTGTGCTTCTAATTCTTCTTGTTCTTCTTGTTGTTCTAAATCTCCTTCTTCTTCATCTTCTTCTGTTTCTTCTGCTTTTTTGCTTTTTCAATTCCATCTTCTTCTGCTTCTTCTGCTTCTTCTTCAGCTTTTTACTTCTGTTATTTCTGCTTTTTCAGCTTATTCTTCTGCTATTGTTGGTTTTTCAGCTTATTTTTCTGTTATTTCTGCTTTTTCGGCTTATTCTTTTGTTATTTCTGCTGTTTCCTCTTAGTCTTCTGTTTATTCTTGTGTTCTTCTAGTTCTTCTTATTCTTCTTGTAGTTCTACATCTCCTTCTTCTTTTTTCATCATCTTCTGTTTCTTCTGCATATTTTGCCTTTTCAATTGCTTCTTCTGCTTCCTCTGCTTTTTCCTCTGCTTAATCTACAGTTATTTCTGGGTTTTCGGCTTATTCTTCTACTAATTCGCTTTTTCGGCTTATTCTTCTCTTATTTGTGACTTTTTGGCTTATTCTTTTGTGATTTCTGCTTTTTCCTCTTATTCTTCTGTTTCCTCTTCTTGTTCTTCCGTTTTCTAGTTCTTTCTCTTGTAGTTCTACATCTCCTTCTTCTTCTTCATCTTCTGTTTCTTCTGCATTTTTTGCTTTTTCAATTACCTCTTCTTCTACTGCTTCTTCTCCGTCTTCTAGGGCTTATTCTTCTGTTTTCCTGCTTTCTCCTCTTCTTCTTCTGTTTCCTCTTCTTGTTCTTGTTTTTCTTCTAGTTCTTCTATTTCTTGTTGTAGTTCCACATCTCCTAATCCTTTTTCATCGTCTGTTTCTTCTGCATTTTTTGCTTTTTCAATTACCTCTTCTTCTTCTGCCTCTTCTTCAGCTTATTCTACTGTTTTTTCTGCTTTTTCGTCTTATTCTTCTGTTTCCTCTTCTTGTTCTTCCTTTTTTCTTGTTCTTTCTCTTCTTGTAGTTCTACATCTTCTTCTTCATACTTTTCTATATATTCTGATTTTTTGGCTTTTTGAATTACTTCTTCTATTACTTCTGCTTCTTCTTCAGGTTATTCTTTTGTTATTTCTGCTTTTTCGGCTTATTCTTCTGTTATATATGCTTTTTCGGCTTATTCTTCTGTTATCTACTTTTTCCTCTTATTCTTATGTTTCTTCTTCTTGTTCTGGTTCTTCTAGTTTCTAGTTCTTGTTGTAGTTCTACATCACCTTCATTTTCTTCATCTTTCTGTTTCTTCTGCATATTTTGCTTTTTTAATTACTACTTCTGCTTCTTCTGCTTCTTCCTGAGCTTCATCTACTGTTATTTCTGGGTTTGCTGCTTAACTTCTACTCTTTCGCTTTTTTTGCTTATTCCTCTATTATTTCAGCTTTTTCGGCTGATTCTTTGGTTTTTTCTGTTTTTCCTCTTATTCTTCTGTTTCCTATTCTTGCTCTTGTATTTCTTCTAGTACTATTATTTCTTTTTGTAGTTCTACATCTCCTTCTTCTTCTTCATCTTCTTCCATTTCTTCTGGCATTTTTGCTTTTTCAATTACTTCCTCTTCTGTTTCTTCTGCTTCTTCTTCATGTTATTCTGTTATTTCTGTTTTCTCGGCTTATTTTTCTGTTATTTCTGCTTTTTCCTCTTATTCTTCCGTTTTTTCTTCTTGTGCTTCTAATTCTTCTTGTTCTTCTTGTTGTTCTAAATCTCCTTCTTCTTCATCTTCTTCTGTTTCTTCTGCTTTTTTGCTTTTTCAATTCAATCTTCTTCTGATTCTTCTGCTTCTTCTTCAGCTTTTTACTTCTGTTATTTCTGCTTTTTCAGCTTATTCTTCTGCTATTGATGGTTTTTCAGCTTATTTTTCTGTTATTTCTGCTTTTTCGGCTTATTCTTTTGTTATTTCTGCTGTTTCCTCTTAGTCTTCTGTTTATTCTCGTGTTCTTCTAGTTCTTCTTGTTCTTGTTGTTCTACATCTCCTTCTTCTTTTTTCATCATCTTCTGTTTCTTCTGCATATTTTGCCTTTTCAATTGCTTCTTCTGCTTCCTCTGCTTTTTCCTCTGCTTAATCTACAGTTATTTCTGGGTTTTCGGCTTATTCTTCTACTAATTCGCTTTTTCGGCTTATTCTTCTCTTATTTGTGACTTTTCGGCTTATTCTTTTGTGATTTCTGCTTTTTCCTCTTATTCTTCTGTTTCCTCTTCTTGTTCTTCCGTTTTCTAGTTCTTTCTCTTGTAGTTCTACATCTCCTTCTTCTTCTTCATCTTCTGTTTCTTCTGCATTTTTTGCTTTTTCAATTACCTCTTCTTCTACTGCTTCTTCTCCGTCTTCTAGGGCTTATTCTTCTGTTTTCCTGCTTTCTCCTCTTCTTCTTCTGTTTCCTCTTCTTGTTCTTCTTTTTCTTCTAGTTCTTCTATGTCTTGTTGTAGTTCCACATCTTATTCTCCTTCTTCATCGTCTGTTTCTTCTGCATTTTCTGCTTTTTCAATTACCTCCTCTTCTTCTGCCTCTTCTTCAGCTTATTCTACTGTTTTTTCTGCTTTTTCGTCTTATTCTTCTGTTTCCTCTTCTTGTTCTTCCTTTTTTCTTGTTCTTTCTCTTCTTGTAGTTCTACATCTCCTTCTTCATACTCTTCTATATATTCTGATTTTTTGGCTTTTTGAATTACTTCTTCTATTACTTCTGCTTCTTCTTCAGGTTATTCTTTTGTTATTTCTGCTTTTTCGGCTTATTCTTCTGTTATATATGCTTTTTCGGCTTATTCTTCTGTTATCTACTTTTTCCTCTTATTCTTATGTTTCTTCTTCTTGTTCTGGTTCTTCTAGTTTCTAGTTCTTGTTGTAGTTCTACATCACCTTCATTTTCTTCATCTTTCTGTTTCTTCTGCATATTTTGCTTTTTTAATTACTACTTCTTCTGGTTCTTCTGCTTCTTCCTGAGCTTCATCTACTGTTATTTCTGGGCTTGCTGCTTAACTTCTACTCTTTCGCTTTTTCTGCTTATTCCTCTATTATTTCAGCTTTTTCGGCTGATTCTTTGGTTTTTTTCTGTTTTTCCTCTTATTCTTCTGTTTCTTATTCTTGCTCTTGTATTTCTTCTAGTACTCCGATTTCTTTTTGTAGTTCTACATCTCCTTCTTCTTCTTCATCTTCTTCCGTTTCTTCTGGCATTTTTGCTTTTTCAATTACTTCCTCTTCTGTTTCTTCTGCTTCTTCTTCATGTTATTCTTTTATTTCTGCTTTCTCGGCTTATTTTTCTGTTATTTCTGCTTTTTCCTCTTATTCTTCCGTTTTTTCTTCTTGTGCTTCTAATTCTTCTTGTTCTTCTTGTAGTTCTAAATCTCCTTCTTCTTCATCTTCTTCTGTTTCTTCTGCTTTTTTGCTTTTTCAATTCCATCTTCTTCTGCTTCTTCTGTTTCTTCTTCAGCTTTTTACTTCTGTTATTTCTGCTTTTTCAGTTTATTCTTCTGCTATTGATGGTTTTTCAGCTTATTTTTCTGTTATTTCTGCTTTTTCGGCTTATTCTTTTGTTATTTCTCCTATTTCCTCTTAGTCTTCTGTTTATTCTTGTGTTCTTCTACTTCTTCTTGTTCTTCTTGTAGTTCTACATCTCCTTCTTCTTTTTTCATCATCTTCTGTTTCTTCTGCATATTTTGCCTCTTCAATTGCTTCTTCTGCTTCCTCTGCTTTTTCCTCTGCTTAATCTACATTTATTTCTGGGTTTTCGGCTTATTCTTCTACTAATTCGCTTTTTCGGCTTATTCTTCTCTTATTTGTGACTTTTCGGCTTATTCTTTTGTGATTTCTGCTTTTTCCTCTTATTCTTCTGTTTCCTCTTCTTGTTCTTCCGTTTTCTAGTTCTTTCTCTTGTAGTTCTACATCTCCTTCTTCTTCTTCATCTTCTGTTTCTTCTGCATTTTTTGCTTTTTCAATTACCTCTTCTTCTACTGCTTCTTCTCCGTCTTCTAGGGCTTATTCTTCTGTTTTCCTGCTTTCTCCTCTTCTTCTTCTGTTTCCTCTTCTTGTTCTTGTTTTTCTTCTAGTTCTTCTATTTCTTGTTGTAGTTCCACATCTCCTAATCCTTTTTCATCGTCTGTTTCTTCTGCATTTTCTGCTTTTTCAATTACCTCTTCTTCTCCTGCCTCTTCTTCAGCTTATTCTACTGTTTTTTCTGCTTTTTCGTCTTATTCTTCTGTTTCCTCTTCTTGTTCTTCCTTTTTTCTAGTTCTTTCTCTTCTTGTAGTTCTACATCTCCTTCTTCATACTCTTCTATATATTCTGATTTTTTGGCTTTTTGAATTACTTCTTCTATTACTTCTGCTTCTTCTTCAGGTTATTCTTTTGTTATTTCTGCTTTTTCGGCTTATTCTTCTGTTATATATGCTTTTTCGGCTTATTCTTCTGTTATCTACTTTTTCCTCTTATTCTTATGTTTCTTCTTCTTGTTCTGGTTCTTCTAGTTTCTAGTTCTTGTTGTAGTTCTACATCACCTTCATTTTCTTCATCTTTCTGTTTCTTCTGCATATTTTGCTTTTTTAATTACTACTTCTTCTGCTTCTTCTGCTTCTTCCTGAGCTTCATCTACTGTTATTTCTGGGTTTGCTGCTTAACTTCTTCTTTCGCTTTTTCTGCTTATTCCTCTATTATTTCAGCTTTTTCGGCTGATTCTTTGGTTTTTTCTGTTTTTCCTCTTATTCTTCTGTTTCCTATTCTTGCTCTTGTATTTCGTCTAGTACTCCTATTTCTTTTTGTAGTTCTACATCTCCTTCTTCTTCTTCATCTTCTTCCATTTCTTCTGGCATTTTTGCTTTTTCAATTACTTCCTCTTGTTGTTTCTTCTGCTTCTTCTTCATGTTATACTGTTATTTCTGCTCTTTCGGCTTACTTTTCTGTTATTTCTGCTTTTTCCTCTTATTCTTCCGTTTTTTCTTCTTGTGCTTCTAATTCTTCTTGTTCTTCTTGTTGTTCTCAATCTCCTTCTTCTTCATCTTCTTCTGTTTCTTCTGCTTTTTTGCTTTTTCAATTCCATCTTCTTCTGCTTCTTCTGCTTCTTCTTCAGCTTTTTACTTCTGTTATTTCTGCTTTTTCAGCTTATTCTTCTGCTATTGATGGTTTTTCAGCTTATTTTTCTGTTATTTCTGCTTTTTCGGCTTATTCTTTTGTTATTTCTGCTGTTTCCTCTTAGTCTTCTGTTTATTCTTGTGTTCTTCTAGTTCTTCTTGTTCTTCTTGTAGTTCTACATCTCCTTCTTCTTTTTTCATCATCTTCTGTTTCTTCTGCTTATTTTGCCTTTTCAATTGCTTCTTCTGCTTCCTCTGCTTTTTCCTCTGCTTAATCTACAGTTATTTCTGGGTTTTCGGCTTATTTTCTACTAATTCGCTTTTTCGGCTTATTCTTCTCTTATTTGTGACTTTTCGGCTTATTCTTTTGTGATTTCTGCTTTTTCCTCTTATTCTTCTGTTTCCTCTTCTTGTTCTTTCGTTTTCTAGTTCTTTCTCTTGTAGTTCTACATCTCCTTCTTCTTCTTCATCTTCTGTTTCTTCTGCATTTTTTGCTTTTTCAATTACCTCTTCTTCTACTGCTTCTTCTCCGTCTTCTAGGGCTTATTCTTCTGTTTTCCTGCTTTCTCCTCTTCTTCTTCTGTTTCCTCTTCTTGTTCTTGTTTTTCTTCTAGTTCTTCTATGTCTTGTTGTAGTTCCTCATCTCCTAATCCTTTTTCATCGTCTGTTTCTTCTGCATTTTCTGCTTTTTCAATTACCTCCTCTTCTTCTGCCTCTTCTTCAGCTTATTCTACTGTTTTTTCTGCTTTTTCGTCTTATTCTTCTGTTTACTCTTCTTGTTCTTTGTTTTTTCTTGTTCTTTCTCTTCTTGTAGTTCTACATCTCCTTCTTCATACTCTTCTATATATTCTGATTTTTTGGCTTTTTGAATTACTTCTTCTATTACTTCTGCTTCTTCTTCAGGTTATTCTTTTGTTATTTCTGCTTTGTCGGCTTATTCTTCTGTTATATATGCTTTTTCGGCTTATTCTTCTGTTATCTACTTTTTCCTCTTATTCTTATGTTTCTTCTTCTTGTTCTGGTTCTTCTAGTTTCTAGTTCTTGTTGTAGTTCTACATCACCTTCATTTTCTTCATCTTTCTGTTTCTCTGCATATTTTGCTTTTTTAATTACTACTTCTTCTGCTTCTTCTGCTTCTTCCTGAGCTTCATCTACTGTTATTTCTGGGTTTGCTGCTTAACTTCTACTCTTTCGCTTTTTCTGCTTATTCCTCTATTATTTCAGCTTTTTCGGCTGATTCTTTGGTTTTTTCTGTTTTTCCTCTTATTCTTCTGTTTCCTATTCTTGCTCTTGTATTTCTTCTAGTACTCCTATTTCTTTTTGTAGTTCTACATCTCCTTCTTCTTCTTCATCTTCTTCCCTTTCTTCTGGCATTTTTGCTTTTTCAATTACTTCCTCTTCTGTTTCTTCTGCTTCTTCTTCATGTTATTCTGTTATTTCTGCTTTCTCGGCTTATTTTTCTGTTATTTCTGCTTTTTCCTCTTATTCTTCCGTTTTTTCTTCTTGTGCTTCTAATTCTTCTTGTTCTTCTTGTTGTTCTCAATCTCCTTCTTCTTCATCTTCTTCTGTTTCTTCTGCTTTTTTGCTTTTTCAATTCCATCTTCTTCTGCTTCTTCTGCTTCTTCTTCAGCTTTTTACTTCTGTTATTTCTGCTTTTTCAGCTTATTCTTCTGCTATTGATGGTTTTTCAGCTTATTTTTCTGTTATTTCTGCTTTTTCGGCTTATTCTTTTGTTATTTCTGCTGTTTCCTCTTAGTCTTCTGTTTATTCTTGTGTTCTTCTAGTTCTTCTTGTTCTTCTTGTAGTTCTACATCTCCTTCTTCTTTTTTCATCATCTTCTGTTTCTTCTGCATATTTTGCCTTTTCAATTGCTTCTTCTGCTTCCTCTGCTTTTTCCTCTGCTTAATCTACAGTTATTTCTGGGTTTTCGGCTTATTTTCTACTAATTCGCTTTTTCGGCTTATTCTTCTCTTATTTGTGACTTTTCGGCTTATTCTTTTGTGATTTCTGCTTTTTCCTCTTATTCTTCTGTTTCCTCTTCTTGTTCTTTCGTTTTCTAGTTCTTTCTCTTGTAGTTCTACATCTCCTTCTTCTTCTTCATCTTCTGTTTCTTCTGCATTTTTTGCTTTTTCAATTACCTCTTCTTCTACTGCTTCTTCTCCGTCTTCTAGGGCTTATTCTTCTGTTTTCCTGCTTTCTCCTCTTCTTCTTCTGTTTCCTCTTCTTGTTCTTATTTTTCTTCTAGTTCTTCTATGTCTTGTTGTAGTTCCTCATCTCCTAATCCTTTTTCATCGTCTGTTTCTTCTGCATTTTCTGCTTTTTCAATTACCTCCTCTTCTTCTGCCTCTTCTTCAGCTTATTCTACTGTTTTTTCTGCTTTTTCGTCTTATTCTTCTGTTTACTCTTCTTGTTCTTTGTTTTTTCTTGTTCTTTCTCTTCTTGTAGTTCTACATCTCCTTCTTCATACTCTTCTATATATTCTGATTTTTTGGCTTTTTGAATTACTTCTTCTATTACTTCTGCTTCTTCTTCAGGTTATTCTTTTGTTATTTCTGCTTTGTCGGCTTATTCTTCTGTTATATATGCTTTTTCGGCTTATTCTTCTGTTATCTACTTTTTCCTCTTATTCTTATGTTTCTTCTTCTTGTTCTGGTTCTTCTAGTTTCTAGTTCTTGTTGTAGTTCTACATCACCTTCATTTTCTTCATCTTTCTGTTTCTCTGCATATTTTGCTTTTTTAATTACTACTTCTTCTGCTTCTTCTGCTTCTTCCTGAGCTTCATCTACTGTTATTTCTGGGTTTGCTGCTTAACTTCTACTCTTTCGCTTTTTCTGCTTATTCCTCTATTATTTCAGCTTTTTCGGCTGATTCTTTGGTTTTTTCTGTTTTTCCTCTTATTCTTCTGTTTCAATTCTTGCTCTTGTATTTCTTCTAGTACTCCTATTTCTTTTTGTAGTTCTACATCTCCTTCTTCTTCTTCATCTTCTTCCATTTCTTCTGGCAATTTTGCTTTTTCAATTACTTCCTCTTCTGTTTCTTCTGCTTCTTCTTCATGTTATTCTGTTATTTCTGCTCTTTCGGCATATTTTTCTGTTATTTCTGCTTTTTCCTCTTATTCTTCCGTTTTTTCTTCTTGTGCTTCTAATTCTTCTTGTTCTTCTTGTTGTTCTAAATCTCCTTCTTCTTCATCTTCTTCTGTTTCTTCTGCTTTTTTGCTTTTTCAATTCCATCTTCTTCTGCTTCTTCTGCTTCTTCTTCAGCTTTTTACTTCTGTTATTTCTGCTTTTTCAGCTTATTCTTCTGCTATTGATGGTTTTTCAGCTTATTTTTCTGTTATTTCTGCTTTTTCGGCTTATTCTTTTGTTATTTCTTCTGTTTCCTCTTAGTCTTCTGTTTATTCTTGTGTT
Organism: Talpa europaea; assembly: GCF_964194135.1. Classification (NCBI taxonomy): domain Eukaryota; kingdom Metazoa; phylum Chordata; class Mammalia; order Eulipotyphla; family Talpidae; genus Talpa; species Talpa europaea. The sequence continues at coordinate 232,630 of NW_028168041.1, read as the reverse complement.
CTTCTAGTTCTTCTTGTTCTTCTTGTAGTTCTACATCTCCTTCTTCTTTTTTCATCATCTTCTGTTTCTTCTGCATATTTTGCCTTCTCAATTGCTTCTTCTGCTTCCTCTGCTTTTTCCTCTGCTTAATCTACAGTTATTTCTGGGTTTTCGGCTTATTCTTCTACTAATTCGCTTTTTCGGCTTATTCATCCCTTATTTGTGTCTTTTCGGCTTATTCTTTTGTGATTTCTGCTTTTTCCTCTTATTCTTCTGTTTCCTCTTCTTGTTCTTCCGTTTTCTAGTTCTTTCTCTTGTAGTTCTACATCTCCTTCATCTTCTTCATCTTCTGTTTCTTCTGCATTTTTTGCTTTTTCAATTACCTCTTCTTCTACTGCTTCTTCTCCGTCTTCTAGGGCTTATTCTTCTGTTTTCCTGCTTTCTCCTCTTCTTCTTCTGTTTCCTCTTCTTGTTCTTGTTTTTCTTCTAGTTCTTCTATGTCTTGTTGTAGTTCCACATCTCCTTCTCCTTCTTCATCGTCTGTTTCTTCTGCATTTTCTGCTTTTTCAATTACCTCCTCTTCTTCTGCCTCTTCTTCAGCTTATTCTACTGTTTGTTCTGCTTTTTCGTCTTATTCTTCTGTTTCCTCTTCTTGTTCTTCCTTTTTTCTTGTTGTTTCTCTTCTTGTAGTTCTACATCTCCTTCTTCATACTCTTCTATATATTCTGATTTTTTGGCTTTTTGAATTACTTCTTCTATTACTTCTGCTTCTTCTTCAGGTTATTCTTTTGTTATTTCTGCTTTGTCGGCTTATTCTTCTGTTATATATGCTTTTTCGGCTTATTCTTCTGTTATCTACTTTTTCCTCTTATTCTTATGTTTCTTCTTCTTGTTCTGGTTCTTCTAGTTTCTAGTTCTTGTTGTAGTTCTACATCACCTTCATTTTCTTCATCTTTCTGTTTCTTCTGCATATTTTGCTTTTTTAATTACTACTTCTTCTGCTTCTTCTGCTTCTTCCTGAGCTACATCTACTGTTATTTCTGGGTTTGCTGCTTAACTTCTACTCTTTCGCTTTTTCTGCTTATTCCTCTATTATTTCAGCTTTTTCGGCTGATTCTTTGGTTTTTTCTGTTTTTCCTCTTATTCTTCTGTTTCCTATTATTGCTCTTGTATTTCTTCTAGTACTCCTATTTCTTTTTGTAGTTCTACATCTCCTTCTTCTTCTTCATCTTCTTCCATTTCTTCTGGCATTTTTGCTTTTTCAATTACTTCCTCTTCTGTTTCTTCTGCTTCTTCTTCATGTTATTCTGTTATTTCTGCTCTTTCGGCTTATTTTTCTGTTATTTCAACTTTTTCCTCTTATTCTTCCGTTTTTTCTTCTTGTGCTTCTAATTCTTCTTGTTCTTCTTGTTGTTCTAAATCTCCTTCTTCTTCATCTTCTTCTGTTTCTTCTGCTTTTTTGCTTTTTCAATTCCATCTTCTTCTGCTTCTTCTGCTTCTTCTTCAGCTTTTTACTTCTGTTATTTCTGCTTTTTCAGCTTATTCTTCTGCTATTGATGGTTTTTCAGCTAATTTTTCTGTTATTTCTGCTTTTTCGGCTTATTCTTTTGTTATTTCTGCTGTTTCCTCTTAGTCTTCTGTTTATTCTTGTGTTCTTCTAGTTCTTGTTCTTCTTGTAGTTCTACATCTCCTTCTTCTTTTTTCATCATCTTCTGTTTCTTCTGCATATTTTGCCTTTTCAATTGCTTCTTCTGCTTCCTCTGCTTTTTCCTCTGCTTAATCTACAGTTATTTCTGGGTTTTCGGCTTATTCTTCTACTAATTCGCTTTTTCGGCTTATTCATCCCTTATTTGTGACTTTTCGGCTTATTCTTTTGCCATTTCTGCTTTTTCCTCTTATTCTTCTGTTTCCTCTTCTTGTTCTTCCGTTTTCTAGTTCTTTCTCTTCTACTTCTACATCTCCTTCTTCTTCTTCATCTTCTGCTTCTTCTGCATTTTTTGCTTTTTCAATTACCTCTTCTTCTACTGCTTCTTCTCCGTCTTCTAGGGCTTATTCTTCTGTTTTCCTGCTTTCTCCTCTTCTTCTTCTGTTTCCTCTTCTTGTTCTTGTTTTTCTTCTAGTTCTTCCATGTCTTGTTGTAGTTCCACATCTCCTTCTCCTTCTTCATCGTCTGTTTCTTCTGCTTTTTCTGCTTTTTCAATTACCTCCTCTTCTTCTGCCTCTTCTTCAGCTTATTCTACTGTTTGTTCTGCTTTTTCGTCTTATTCTTCTGTTTCCTCTTCTTGTTCTTCCTTTTTTCTTGTTCTTTCTCTTCTTGTAGTTCTACATCTCCTTCTTCATACTCTTCTATATCTTCTGATTTTTTGGCTTTTTGAATTACTTCTTCTATTACTTCTGCTTCTTCTTCAGGTTATTCTTTTGTTATTTCTGCTTTGTCGGCTTATTCTTCTGTTATATATGCTTTTTCGGCTTATTCTTCTGTTATCTACTTTTTCCTCTTATTCTTATGTTTCTTCTTCTTGTTCTGGTTCTTCTAGTTTCTAGTTCTTGTTGTAGTTCTACATCACCTTCATTTTCTTCATCTTTCTGTTTCTTCTGCATATTTTGCTTTTTTAATTACTACTTCTTCTGCTTCTTCCTGAGCTTCATCTACTGTTATTTCTGGGTTTGCTGCTTAACTTCTACTCTTTCGCTTTTTCTGCTTATTCCTCTATTATTTCAGCTTTTTCGGCTGATTCTTTGGTTTTTTTCTGTTTTTCCTCTTATTCTTCTGTTTCCTATTCTTGCTCTTGTATTTCTTCTAGTACTCATATTTCTTTTTGTAGTTCTACATCTCCGTCTTTTTCTTCATCTTCTTCCGTTTCTTCTGGCATTTTTGCTTTTTCAATTACTTCCTCTTCTGTTTCTTCTGCTTCTTCTTCATGTTATTCTGTTATTTCTGCTTTCTCGGCTTATTTTTCTGTTATTTCTGCTTTTTCCTCTTATTCTTCCGTTTTTTCTTCTTGTGCTTCTAATACTTCTTGTTCTTCTTGTAGTTCTAAATCTCCTTCTTCTTCATCTTCTTCTGTTTCTTCTGCTTTTTTGCTTTTTCAATAACATTTTCTTCTGCTTCTTCTGCTTCTTCTTCAGCTTTTTACTTCTGTTATTTCTGCTTTTTCAGCTTATTCTTCTGCTCTTGATGGTTTTTCAGCTTATTTTTCTGTTATTTCTGCTTTTTCGGCTTATTCTTTTGTTATTTCTGCTGTTTCCTCTTAGTCTTCTGTTTATTCTTGTGTTCTTCTAGTTCTTCTTGTTCTTCTTGTAGTTCTACATCTCCTTCTTCTTTTTTCATCATCTTCTGTTTCTTCTGCATATTTTGCCTTTTCAATTGCTTCTTCTGCTTCCTCTGCTTTTTCCTCTGCTTAATCTGCAGTTATTTCTGGGTTTTCGGCTTATTCTTCTACTCATTCGCTTTTTCTGCTTATTCCTCTATTATTTCAGCTTTTTCGGCTGATTCTTTGGTTTTTTCTGTTTTTCCTCTTATTCTTCTGTTTCCTATTCTTGCTCTTGTATTTCTTCTAGTACTCCTATTTCTTTTTGTAGTTCTACATCTCCTTCTTCTTCTTCATCTTCTTCCGTTTCTTCTGGCATTTTTGCTTTTTCAATTACTTCCTCTTCTGTTTCTTCTGCTTCTTCTTCATGTTATTCTGTTATTTCTGCTTTCTCGGCTTATTTTTCTGTTATTTCTGCTTTTTCCTCTTATTCTTCCGTTTTTTCTTCTTGTGCTTCTAATACTTCTTGTTCTTCTTGTAGTTCTAAATCTCCTTCTTCTTCATCTTCTTCTGTTTCTTCTGCTTTTTTGCTTTTTCAATTCCATCTTCTTCTGCTTCTTCTGCTTCTTCTTCAGCTTTTTACTTCTGTTATTTCTGCTTTTTCAGCTTATTCTTCTGCTATTGATGGTTTTTCAGCTTATTTTTCTGTTATTTCTGCTTTTTCGGCTTATTCTTTTGTTATTTCTGCTGTTTCCTCTTAGTCTTCTGTTTATTCTTGTGTTCTTCTAGTTCTTCTTGTTCTTCTTGTAGTTCTACATCTCCTTCTTCTTTTTTCATCATCTTCTGTTTCTTCTGCATATTTTGCCTTTTCAATTGCTTCTTCTGCTTCCTCTGCTTTTTCCTCTGCTTAATCTACAGTTATTGCTGGGTTTTCGGCTTATTCTTCTACTAATTCGCTTTTTCGGCTTATTCTTCTCTTATTTGTGACTTTTCGGCTTATTCTTTTGTGATTTCTGCTTTTTCCTCTTATTCTTCTGTTTCCTCTTCTTGTTCTTCCGTTTTCTAGTTCTTTCTCTTGTAGTTCTACATCTCCTTCTTCTTCTTCATCTTCTGTTTCTTCTGCATTTTTTGCTTTTTCAATTACCTCTTCTTCTACTGCTTCTTCTCCGTCTTCTAGGGCTTATTCTTCTGTTTTCCTGCTTTCTCCTCTTCTTCTTCGGTTTCCTCTTCTTGTTCTTGTTTTTCTTCTAGTTCTTCTATTTCTTGTTGTAGTTCCACATCTCCTTCTCCTTCTTCATCGTCTGTTTCTTCTGCATTTTCTGCTTTTTCAATTACCTCCTCTTCTTCTGCCTCTTCTTCAGCTTATTCTACTGTTTTTTCTGCTTTTTTGTCTTATTCTTCTGTTTCCTCTTCTTGTTCTTCTTTTTTTCTTGTTCTTTCTCTTCTTGTAGTTCTACATCTCCTTCTTCATACTCTTCTATATATTCTGATTTTTTGGCTTTTTGAATTACTTCTTCTATTACTTCTGCTTCTTCTTCAGGTTATTCTTTTCTTATTTCTGCTTTGTCGTCTTATTCTTCTGTTATATATGCTTTTTCGGCTTATTCTTCTGTTATCTACTTTTTCCTCTTATTCTTATGTTTCTTCTTCTTGTTCTGGTTCTTCTAGTTTCTAGTTCTTGTTGTAGTTCTACATCACCTTCATTTTCTTCATCTTTCTGTTTCTTCTGCATATTTTGCTTTTTTAATTATTACTTCTTCTGCTTCTTCTGCTTCTTCCTGAGCTTCATCTACTGTTATTTCTGGGTTTGCTGCTTAACTTCTACTATTTCGCTTTTTCTGCTTATTCCTCTATTATTTCAGCTTTTTCGGCTGATTCTTTGTTTTTTTTTCTGTTTTTCCTCTTATTCTTCTGTTTCCTATTCTTGCTCTTGTATTCTTCTAGTACTCCTATTTCTTTTTGTAGTTCTACATCTCCTTCTTCTTCTTCATCTTCTTCCGTTTCTTCTGGCATTTTTGCTTTTTCAATTACTTCCTCTTCTGTTTCTTCTGCTTCTTCTTCATGTTATTCTGTTATTTCTGCTTTCTCGGCTTATTTTTCTGTTATTTCTGCTTTTTCCTCTTATTCTTCCGTTTTTTCTTCTTGTGCTTCCAATTCTTCTTGTTCTTCTTGTAGTTCTAAATCTCCTTCTTCTTCATCTTCTTCTGTTTCTTCTGCTTTTTTGCTTTTTCAATTCCATCTTCTTCTGCTTCTTCTGCTTCTTCTTCAGCTTTTTACTTCTGTTATTTCTGCTTTTACAGCTTATTCTTCTGCTATTGATGGTTTTTCAGCTTATTTTTCTGTTATTTCTGCTTTTTCGGCTTATTCTTTTGTTATTTCTGCTGTTTCCTCTTAGTCTTCTGTTTATTCTTGTGTTCTTCTAGTTCTTCTTGTTCTTCTTGTAGTTCTACATCTCCTTCTTCTTTTTTCATCATCTTCTGTTTCTTCGGCATATTTTGCCTTTTCAATTGCTTCTTCTGCTTCCTCTGCTTTTTCCTCTGCTTAATCTACAGTTATTTCTGGGTTTTCGGCTTATTCTTCTATTAATTCGCTTTTTCGGCTTATTCTTCTCTTATTTGTGACTTTTCGGCTTATTCTTTTGTGATTTCTGCTTTTTCCTCTTATTCTTCTGTTTCCTCTTCTTGTTCTTCCTTTTTCTAGTCCTTTCTCTTGTAGTTCTACATCTTCTTCTTCTTCTTCATCTTCTGTTTCTTCTGCATTTTTTGCTTTTTCAATTACCTCTTCTTCTACTGCTTCTTCTCTGTCTTCTAGGGCTTATTCTTCTGTTTTTCTGCTTTCTCCTCTTCTTCTTCTGTTTCCTCTTCTTGTTCTTGTTTTTCTTCTAGTTCTTCTATGTCTTGTTGTAGTTCCACATCTCCTTCTCCTTCTTCATCGTCTGTTTCTTCTGCATTTTCTGCTTTTTCAATTACCTCCTCTTCTTCTGCCTCTTCTTCAGCTTATTCTACTGTTTTTTCTGCTTTTTCGTCTTATTCTTCTGTTTCCTCTTCTTGTTCTTCCTTTTTTCTTGTTCTTTCTCTTCTTGTAGTTCTACATCTCCTTCTTCATACTCTTCTATATATTCTGATTTTTTGGCCTTTTGAATTACTTCTTCTATTACTTCTGCTTCTTCTTCAGGTTATTCTTTTGTTATTTCTGCTTTTTCTGCTTATTCTTCTGTTATATATGCTTTTTCGGCTTATTCTTCTGTTATCTACTTTTTCCTCTTATTCTTATGTTTCTTCTTCTTGTTCTGGTTCTTCTAGTTTCTAGTTCTTGTTGTAGTTCTACATCACCTTCATTTTCTTCATCTTTCTGTTTCTTCTGCATATTTTGCTTTTTTAATTACTACTTCTTCTGCTTCTTCTGCTTCTTCCTGAGCTTCATCTACTGTTATTTCTGGGTTTGCTGCTTAACTTCTACTCTTTCGCTTTTTCTGCTTATTCCTCTATTATTTCAGCTTTTTCGGCTGATTCTTTGGTTTTTTTCTGTTTTTCCTCTTATTCTTCTGTTTCTTATTCTTGCTCTTGTATTTCTTCTAGTACTCCTATTTCTTTTTGTAGTTCTACATCTCCTTCTTCTTCTTCATCTTCTTCCGTTTCTTCTGGCATTTTTGCTTTTTCAATTACTTCCTCTTCTGTTTCTTCTGCTTCTTCTTCATGTTATTCTTTTAGTTCTGCTTTCTCGGCTTATTTTTCTGTTATTTCTGAATTTTCCTCTTATTCTTCCGTTTTTTCTTCTTGTGCTTCTAATTCTTCTTGTTCTTCTTGTAGTTCTAAATCTCCTTCTTCTTCATCTTCTTCTGTTTCTTCTGCTTTTTTGCTTTTTCAATTCCATCTTCTTCTGCTTCTTCTGTTTCTTCTTCAGCTTTTTACTTCTGTTATTTCTGCTTTTTCAGTTTATTCTTCTGCTATTGATGGTTTTTCAGCTTATTTTTCTGTTATTTCTGCTTTTTCGGCTTATTCTTTTGTTATTTCTGCTGTTTCCTCTTAGTCTTCTGTTTATTCTGTGTTCTTCTAGTTCTTCTTGTTCTTCTTGTAGTTCTACATCTCCTTCTTCTTTTTTCATCATCTTCTGTTTCTTCTGCATATTTTGCCTTTTCAATTGCTTCTTCTGCTTCCTCTGCTTTTTCCTCTGCTTAATCTACAGTTATATCTGGGTTTTCGGCTTATTCTTCTACTAATTCGCTATTTCGGCTTATTCTTCTCTTATTTGTGACTTTTCGGCTTATTCTTTTGTGATTTCTGCTTTTTCCTCTTATTCTTCTGTTTCCTCTTCTTGTTCTTCCGTTTTCTAGTTCTTTCTCTTGTAGTTCTACATCTCCTTCTTCTTCTTCATCTTCTGTTTCTTCTGCATTTTTTGCTTTTTCAATTACCTCTTCTTCTACTGCTTCTTCTCCGTCTTCTAGGGCTTATTCTTCTGTTTTCCTGCTTTCTCCTCTTCTTCTGTTTCCTCTTCTTGTTCTTGTTTTTCTTCTAGTTCTTCTATTTCTTGTTGTAGTTCCATGTCTCCTTCTCCTTCTTCATCGTCTGTTTCGTCTGCATTTTCTGCTTTTTCAATTACCTCCTCTTCTTCTGCCTCTTCTTCAGCTTATTCTACTGTTTTTTCTGCTTTTTCGTCTTAGTCTTCTGTTTCCTCTTCTTGTTCTTCCTTTTTTCTTGTTCTTACTCTTCTTGTAGTTCTACATCTCCTTCTTTATACTCTTCTATATATTCTGATTTTTTGGCTTTTTGAATTACTTCTTCTATTACTTCTGCTTCTTCTTCAGGTTATTTTTTTGTTATTTCTGCTTTGTCGGCTTATTCTTCTGTTATCTACTTTTTCCTCTTATTCTTATGTTTCTTCTTCTTGTTCTGGTTCTTCTAGTTTCTAGTTCTTGTTGTAGTTCTACATCACCTTCATTTTCTTCATTTTTCTGTTTCTTCTGCATATTTTGCTTTTTTAATTACTACTTCTTCTGCTTCTTCTGCTTCTTCCTGAGCTTCATCTACTGTTATTTCTGGGTTTGCTGCTTAACTTCTACTCTTTCGCTTTTTCTGCTTATTCCTCTATTATTTCAGCTTTTTCGCCTGATTCTTTGGTTTTTTCTGTTTTTCCTCTTATTCTTCTGTTTCCTATTCTTGCTCTTGTATTTCTTCTAGTACTCCTATTTCTTTTTGTAGTTCTACATCTCCTTCTTCTTCTTCATCTTCTTCCATTTCTTCTGGCATTTTTGCTTTTTCAATTACTTCCTCTTCTGTTTCTTCTGCTTCTTCTTCATGTTATTCTGTTATTTCTGCTCTTTCGGCTTATTTTTCTGTTATTTCTGCTTTTTCCTCTTATTCTTCCGTTTTTTCTTCTTGTGCTTCTAATTCTTCTTGTTCTTCTTGTTGTTCTAAATCTCCTTCTTCTTCATCTTCTTCTGTTTCTTCTGCTTTTTTGCTTTTTCAATTCCATCTTCTTCTGCTTCTTCTGCTTCTTCTTCAGCTTTTTACTTCTGTTATTTCTGCTTTTTCAGCTTATTCTTCTGCTATTGATGGTTTTTCAGCTTATTTTTCTGTTATTTCTGCTTTTTCGGCTTATTCTTTGGTTATTTCTGCTGTTTCCTCTTAGTCTTCTGTTTATTCTTGTGTTCTTCTAGTTCTTCTTGTTCTTCTTGTAGTTCTACATCTCCTTCTTCTTTTTTCATCATCTTCTGTTCTTCTGCATATTTTGCCTTTTCAATTGCTTCTTCTGCTTCCTCTGCTTTTTCCTCTGCTTAATCTACAGTTATTTCTGGGTTTTCGGCTTATTCTTCTACTAATTCGCTTTTTCGGCTTATTCTTCTCTTATTTGTGACTTTTCGGCTTATTCTTTTGTGATTTCTGCTTTTTCCTCTTATTCTTCTGTTTCCTCTTCTTGTTCTTCCGTTTTCTAGTTCTTTCTCTTGTAGTTCTACATCTCCTTCTTCTTCTTCATCTTCTGTTTCTTCTGCATTTTTTGCTTTTTCAATTAACTCTTCTTCTACTGCTTCTTCTCCGTCTTCTAGGGCTTATTCTTCTGTTTTCCTGCATTCTCCTCTTCTTCTTCTGTTTCCTCTTCTTGTTCTTGTTTTTCTTCTAGTTCTTCTATTTCTTGTTGTAGTTCCACATCTCCTTCTCCTTCTTCATCGTCTGTTTCTTCTGCATTTTCTGCTTTTTCAATTACCTCCTCTTCTTCTACCTCTTCTTCAGCTTATTCTACTGTTTTTTTCTGCTTTTTCGTCTTATTCTTCTGTTTCCTCTTCTTGTTCTTCCTTTTTTCTTGTTCTTTCTCTTCTTGTAGTTCTACATCTCCTTCTTCATACTCTTCTATATATTCTGATTTTTTGGCTTTTGAATTACTTCTTCTATTACTTCTGCTTCTTCTTCAGGTTATTCTTTTGTTATTTCTGCTTTATCGGCTTATTCTTCTGTTATATATGCTTTTTCGGCTTATTCTTCTGTTATCTACTTTTTCCTCTTATTCTTATGTTTCTTCTTCTTGTTCTGGTTCTTCTAGTTTCTAGTTCTTGTTGTAGTTCTACATCACCTTCATTTTCTTCATCTTTCTGTTTCTTCTGCATATTTTGCTTTTTTAATTACTACTTCTTCTGCTTCTTCTGCTTCTTCCTGAGCTTCATCTACTGTTATTTCTGGGTTTGCTGCTTAACTTCTACTCTTTCGCTTTTTCTGCTTATTCCTCTATTATTTCAGCTTTTTCGGCTGATTCTTTGGTTTTTTCTGTTTTTCCTCTTTTTCTTCTGTTTCCTATTCTTGCTCTTGTATTTCTTCTAGTACTCCTATTTCTTTTTGTAGTTCTACATCTCCTTCTTCTTCTTCATCTTCTTCCATTTCTTCTGGCATTTTTGCTTTTTCAATTACTTCCTCTTCTGTTTCTTCTGCTTCTTCTTCATGTTATTCTGTTATTTCTGCTCTTTCGGCTTATTTTTCTGTTATTTCTGCTTTTTCCTCTTATTCTTCCGTTTTTTCTTCTTGTGCTTCTAATTCTTCTTGTTCTTCTTGTTGTTCTAAATCTCCTTCTTCTTCATCTTCTTCTGTTTCTTCTGCTTTTTTGCTTTTTCAATTCCATCTTCTTCTGCTTCTTCTGCTTCTTCTTCAGCTTTTTACTTCTGTTATTTCTGCTTTTTCAGCTTATTCTTCTGCTATTGATGGTTTTTCAGCTTATTTTTCTGTTATTTCTGCTTTTTCGGCTTATTCTTTGGTTATTTCTGCTGTTTCCTCTTAGTCTTCTGTTTTTTCTTGTGTTCTTCTACTTCTTCTTGTTCTTCTTGTAGTTCTACATCTCCTTCTTCTTTTTTCATCATCTTCTGTTTCTTCTGCATATTTTGCCTTTTCAATTGCTTCTTCTGCTTCCTCTGCTTTTTCCTCTGCTTAATCTACAGTTATTTCTGGGTTTTCGGCTTATTCTTCTACTAATTCGCTTTTTCGGCTTATTCTTCTCTTATTTGTGACTTTTTGGCTTATTCTCTTGTGATTTCTGCTTTTTCCTCTTATTCTTCTGTTTCCTCTTCTTGTTCTTCCGTTTTCTAGTTCTTTCTCTTGTAGTTCTACATCTCCATCTTCTTCTTCATCTTCTGTTTCTTCTGCATTTTTTGCTTTTTCAATTACCTCTTCTTCTACTGCTTCTTCTCCGTCTTCTAGGGCTTATTCTTCTGTTTTCCTGCTTTCTCCTCTTCTTCTTCTGTTTCCTCTTCTTGTTCTTGTTTTTCTTCTAGTTCTTCTATGTCTTGTTGTAGTTCCACATCTCCTAATCCTTCTTCATCGTCTGTTTCTTCTGCATTTTCTGCTTTTTCAATTACCTCTTCTTCTTCTGCCTCTTCTTCAGCTTATTCTACTGTTTTTTCTGCTTTTTCGTCTTATTCTTCTGTTTCCTCTTCTTGTTCTTCCTTTTTTCTTGTTCTTTTCTTCTTGTAGTTCTAAATCTCCTTCTTCATACTCTTCTATATATTCTGATTTTTTGGCTTTTTGAATTACTTCTTCTATTACTTCTGCTTCTTCTTCAGGTTATTCTTTTGTTATTTCTGCTTTTTCGGCTTATTCTTCTGTTATATATGCTTTTTCGGCTTATTCTTCTGTTATCTACTTTTTCCTCTTATTCTTATGTTTCTTCTTCTTGTTCTGGTTCTTCTAGTTTCTAGTTCTTGTTGTAGTTCTACATCACCTTCATTTTCTTCATCTTTCTGTTTCTTCTGCATATTTTGCTTTTTTAATTACTACTTCTTCTGCTTCTTCTGCTTCTTCCTGAGCTTCATCTACTGTTATTTCTGGGTTTGCTGCTTAACTTCTACTCTTTCGCTTTTTCTGCTTATTCCTCTATTATTTCAGCTTTTTCGGCTGATTCTTTGGTTTTTTCTGTTTTTCCTCTTTTTCTTCTGTTTCCTATTCTTGCTCTTGTATTTCTTCTAGTACTCCTATTTCTTTTTGTAGTTCTACATCTCCTTCTTCTTCTTCATCTTCTTCCATTTCTTCTGGCATTTTTGCTTTTTCAATTACTTCCTCTTCTGTTTCTTCTGCTTCTTCTTCATGTTATTCTGTTATTTCTGCTCTTTCGGCTTATTTTTCTGTTATTTCTCCTTTTTCCTCTTATTCTTCCGTTTTTTCTTCTTGTGCTTCTAATTCTTCTTGTTCTTCTTGTTGTTCTAAATCTCCTTCTTCTTCATCTTCTTCTGTTTCTTCTGCTTTTTTGCTTTTTCAATTCCATCTTCTTCTGCTTCTTCTGCTTCTTCTTCAGCTTTTTACTTCTGTTATTTCTGCTTTTTCAGCTTATTCTTCTGCTATTGTTGGTTTTTCAGCTTATTTTTCTGTTATTTCTGCTTTTTCGGCTTATTCTTTTGTTATTTCTGCTGTTTCCTCTTAGTCTTCTGTTTATTCTTGTGTTCTTCTAGTTCTTCTTATTCTTCTTGTAGTTCTACATCTCCTTCTTCTTTTTTCATCATCTTCTGTTTCTTCTGCATATTTTGCCTTTTCAATTGCTTCTTCTGCTTCCTCTGCTTTTTCCTCTGCTTAATCTACAGTTATTTCTGGGTTTTCGGCTTATTCTTCTACTAATTCGCTTTTTCGGCTTATTCTTCTCTTATTTGTGACTTTTTGGCTTATTCTTTTGTGATTTCTGCTTTTTCCTCTTATTCTTCTGTTTCCTCTTCTTGTTCTTCCGTTTTCTAGTTCTTTCTCTTGTAGTTCTACATCTCCTTCTTCTTCTTCATCTTCTGTTTCTTCTGCATTTTTTGCTTTTTCAATTACCTCTTCTTCTACTGCTTCTTCTCCGTCTTCTAGGGCTTATTCTTCTGTTTTCCTGCTTTCTCCTCTTCTTCTTCTGTTTCCTCTTCTTGTTCTTGTTTTTCTTCTAGTTCTTCTATTTCTTGTTGTAGTTCCACATCTCCTAATCCTTTTTCATCGTCTGTTTCTTCTGCATTTTTTGCTTTTTCAATTACCTCTTCTTCTTCTGCCTCTTCTTCAGCTTATTCTACTGTTTTTTCTGCTTTTTCGTCTTATTCTTCTGTTTCCTCTTCTTGTTCTTCCTTTTTTCTTGTTCTTTCTCTTCTTGTAGTTCTACATCTTCTTCTTCATACTTTTCTATATATTCTGATTTTTTGGCTTTTTGAATTACTTCTTCTATTACTTCTGCTTCTTCTTCAGGTTATTCTTTTGTTATTTCTGCTTTTTCGGCTTATTCTTCTGTTATATATGCTTTTTCGGCTTATTCTTCTGTTATCTACTTTTTCCTCTTATTCTTATGTTTCTTCTTCTTGTTCTGGTTCTTCTAGTTTCTAGTTCTTGTTGTAGTTCTACATCACCTTCATTTTCTTCATCTTTCTGTTTCTTCTGCATATTTTGCTTTTTTAATTACTACTTCTGCTTCTTCTGCTTCTTCCTGAGCTTCATCTACTGTTATTTCTGGGTTTGCTGCTTAACTTCTACTCTTTCGCTTTTTTTGCTTATTCCTCTATTATTTCAGCTTTTTCGGCTGATTCTTTGGTTTTTTCTGTTTTTCCTCTTATTCTTCTGTTTCCTATTCTTGCTCTTGTATTTCTTCTAGTACTATTATTTCTTTTTGTAGTTCTACATCTCCTTCTTCTTCTTCATCTTCTTCCATTTCTTCTGGCATTTTTGCTTTTTCAATTACTTCCTCTTCTGTTTCTTCTGCTTCTTCTTCATGTTATTCTGTTATTTCTGTTTTCTCGGCTTATTTTTCTGTTATTTCTCCTTTTTCCTCTTATTCTTCCGTTTTTTCTTCTTGTGCTTCTAATTCTTCTTGTTCTTCTTGTTGTTCTAAATCTCCTTCTTCTTCATCTTCTTCTGTTTCTTCTGCTTTTTTGCTTTTTCAATTCAATCTTCTTCTGATTCTTCTGCTTCTTCTTCAGCTTTTTACTTCTGTTATTTCTGCTTTTTCAGCTTATTCTTCTGCTATTGATGGTTTTTCAGCTTATTTTTCTGTTATTTCTGCTTTTTCGGCTTATTCTTTTGTTATTTCTGCTGTTTCCTCTTAGTCTTCTGTTTATTCTCGTGTTCTTCTAGTTCTTCTTGTTCTTCTTGTTGTTCTACATCTCCTTCTTCTTTTTTCATCATCTTCTGTTTCTTCTGCATATTTTGCCTTTTCAATTGCTTCTTCTGCTTCCTCTGCTTTTTCCTCTGCTTAATCTACAGTTATTTCTGGGTTTTCGGCTTATTCTTCTACTAATTCGCTTTTTCGGCTTATTCTTCTCTTATTTGTGACTTTTCGGCTTATTCTTTTGTGATTTCTGCTTTTTCCTCTTATTCTTCTGTTTCCTCTTCTTGTTCTTCCGTTTTCTAGTTCTTTCTCTTGTAGTTCTACATCTCCTTCTTCTTCTTCATCTTCTGTTTCTTCTGCATTTTTTGCTTTTTCAATTACCTCTTCTTCTACTGCTTCTTCTCCGTCTTCTAGGGCTTATTCTTCTGTTTTCCTGCTTTCTCCTCTTCTTCTTCTGTTTCCTCTTCTTGTTCTTCTTTTTCTTCTAGTTCTTCTATGTCTTGTTGTAGTTCCACATCTTATTCTCCTTCTTCATCGTCTGTTTCTTCTGCATTTTCTGCTTTTTCAATTACCTCCTCTTCTTCTGCCTCTTCTTCAGCTTATTCTACTGTTTTTTCTGCTTTTTCGTCTTATTCTTCTGTTTCCTCTTCTTGTTCTTCCTTTTTTCTTGTTCTTTCTCTTCTTGTAGTTCTACATCTCCTTCTTCATACTCTTCTATATATTCTGATTTTTTGGCTTTTTGAATTACTTCTTCTATTACTTCTGCTTCTTCTTCAGGTTATTCTTTTGTTATTTCTGCTTTGTCGGCTTATTCTTCTGTTATATATGCTTTTTCGGCTTATTCTTCTGTTATCTACTTTTTCCTCTTATTCTTATGTTTCTTCTTCTTGTTCTGGTTCTTCTAGTTTCTAGTTCTTGTTGTAGTTCTACATCACCTTCATTTTCTTCATCTTTCTGTTTCTTCTGCATATTTTGCTTTTTTAATTACTACTTCTTCTGGTTCTTCTGCTTCTTCCTGAGCTTCATCTACTGTTATTTCTGGGTTTGCTGCTTAACTTCTACTCTTTCGCTTTTTCTGCTTATTCCTCTATTATTTCAGCTTTTTCGGCTGATTCTTTGGTTTTTTTCTGTTTTTCCTCTTATTCTTCTGTTTCTTATTCTTGCTCTTGTATTTCTTCTAGTACTCCGATTTCTTTTTGTAGTTCTACATCTCCTTCTTCTTCTTCATCTTCTTCCGTTTCTTCTGGCATTTTTGCTTTTTCAATTACTTCCTCTTCTGTTTCTTCTGCTTCTTCTTCATGTTATTCTTTTATTTCTGCTTTCTCGGCTTATTTTTCTGTTATTTCTGCTTTTTCCTCTTATTCTTCCGTTTTTTCTTCTTGTGCTTCTAATTCTTCTTGTTCTTCTTGTAGTTCTAAATCTCCTTCTTCTTCATCTTCTTCTGTTTCTTCTGCTTTTTTGCTTTTTCAATTCCATCTTCTTCTGCTTCTTCTGTTTCTTCTTCAGCTTTTTACTTCTGTTATTTCTGCTTTTTCAGTTTATTCTTCTGCTATTGATGGTTTTTCAGCTTATTTTTCTGTTATTTCTGCTTTTTCGGCTTATTCTTTTGTTATTTCTGCTATTTCCTCTTAGTCTTCTGTTTATTCTTGTGTTCTTCTACTTCTTCTTGTTCTTCTTGTAGTTCTACATCTCCTTCTTCTTTTTTCATCATCTTCTGTTTCTTCTGCATATTTTGCCTCTTCAATTGCTTCTTCTGCTTCCTCTGCTTTTTCCTCTGCTTAATCTACATTTATTTCTGGGTTTTCGGCTTATTCTTCTACTAATTCGCTTTTTCGGCTTATTCTTCTCTTATTTGTGACTTTTCGGCTTATTCTTTTGTGATTTCTGCTTTTTCCTCTTATTCTTCTGTTTCCTCTTCTTGTTCTTCCGTTTTCTAGTTCTTTCTCTTGTAGTTCTACATCTCCTTCTTCTTCTTCATCTTCTGTTTCTTCTGCATTTTTTGCTTTTTCAATTACCTCTTCTTCTACTGCTTCTTCTCCGTCTTCTAGGGCTTATTCTTCTGTTTTCCTGCTTTCTCCTCTTCTTCTTCTGTTTCCTCTTCTTGTTCTTTTTTTTTCTTCTAGTTCTTCTATTTCTTGTTGTAGTTCCACATCTCCTAATCCTTTTTCATCGTCTGTTTCTTCTGCATTTTCTGCTTTTTCAATTACCTCTTCTTCTCCTGCCTCTTCTTCAGCTTATTCTACTGTTTTTTCTGCTTTTTCGTCTTATTCTTCTGTTTCCTCTTCTTGTTCTTCCTTTTTTCTAGTTCTTTCTCTTCTTGTAGTTCTACATCTCCTTCTTCATACTCTTCTATATATTCTGATTTTTTGGCTTTTTGAATTACTTCTTCTATTACTTCTGCTTCTTCTTCAGGTTATTCTTTTGTTATTTCTGCTTTTTCGGCTTATTCTTCTGTTATATATGCTTTTTCGGCTTATTCTTCTGTTATCTACTTTTTCCTCTTATTCTTATGTTTCTTCTTCTTGTTCTGGTTCTTCTAGTTTCTAGTTCTTGTTGTAGTTCTACATCACCTTCATTTTCTTCATCTTTCTGTTTCTTCTGCATATTTTGCTTTTTTAATTACTACTTCTTCTGCTTCTTCTGCTTCTTCCTGAGCTTCATCTACTGTTATTTCTGGGTTTGCTGCTTAACTTCTTCTTTCGCTTTTTCTGCTTATTCCTCTATTATTTCAGCTTTTTCGGCTGATTCTTTGGTTTTTTCTGTTTTTCCTCTTATTCTTCTGTTTCCTATTCTTGCTCTTGTATTTCTTCTAGTACTCCTATTTCTTTTTGTAGTTCTACATCTCCTTCTTCTTCTTCATCTTCTTCCATTTCTTCTGGCATTTTTGCTTTTTCAATTACTTCCTCTTCTGTTTCTTCTGCTTCTTCTTCATGTTATTCTGTTATTTCTGCTCTTTCGGCTTATTTTTCTGTTATTTCTGCTTTTTCCTCTTATTCTTCCGTTTTTTCTTCTTGTGCTTCTAATTCTTCTCGTTCTTCTTGTTGTTCTCAATCTCCTTCTTCTTCATCTTCTTCTGTTTCTTCTGCTTTTTTTCTTTTTCAATTCCATCTTCTTCTGCTTCTTCTGCTTCTTCTTCAGCTTTTTACTTCTGTTATTTCTGCTTTTTCAGCTTATTCTTCTGCTATTGATGGTTTTTCAGCTTATTTTTCTGTTATTTCTGCTTTTTCGGCTTATTCTTTTGTTATTTCTGCTGTTTCCTCTTAGTCTTCTGTTTATTCTTGTGTTCTTCTAGTTCTTCTTGTTCTTCTTGTAGTTCTACATCTCCTTCTTCTTTTTTCATCATCTTCTGTTTCTTCTGCTTATTTTGCCTTTTCAATTGCTTCTTCTGCTTCCTCTGCTTTTTCCTCTGCTTAATCTACAGTTATTTCTGGGTTTTCGGCTTATTTTCTACTAATTCGCTTTTTCGGCTTATTCTTCTCTTATTTGTGACTTTTCGGCTTATTCTTTTGTGATTTCTGCTTTTTCCTCTTATTCTTCTGTTTCCTCTTCTTGTTCTTTCGTTTTCTAGTTCTTTCTCTTGTAGTTCTACATCTCCTTCTTCTTCTTCATCTTCTGTTTCTTCTGCATTTTTTGCTTTTTCAATTACCTCTTCTTCTACTGCTTCTTCTCCGTCTTCTAGGGCTTATTCTTCTGTTTTCCTGCTTTCTCCTCTTCTTCTTCTGTTTCCTCTTCTTGTTCTTGTTTTTCTTCTAGTTCTTCTATGTCTTGTTGTAGTTCCTCATCTCCTAATCCTTTTTCATCGTCTGTTTCTTCTGCATTTTCTGCTTTTTCAATTACCTCCTCTTCTTCTGCCTCTTCTTCAGCTTATTCTACTGTGTTTTCTGCTTTTTCGTCTTATTCTTCTGTTTACTCTTCTTGTTCTTTGTTTTTTCTTGTTCTTTCTCTTCTTGTAGTTCTACATCTCCTTCTTCATACTCTTCTATATATTCTGATTTTTTGGCTTTTTGAATTACTTCTTCTATTACTTCTGCTTCTTCTTCAGGTTATTCTTTTGTTATTTCTGCTTTGTCGGCTTATTCTTCTGTTATATATGCTTTTTCGGCTTATTCTTCTGTTATCTACTTTTTCCTCTTATTCTTATGTTTCTTCTTCTTGTTCTGGTTCTTCTAGTTTCTAGTTCTTGTTGTAGTTCTACATCACCTTCATTTTCTTCATCTTTCTGTTTCTCTGCATATTTTGCTTTTTTAATTACTACTTCTTCTGCTTCTTCTGCTTCTTCCTGAGCTTCATCTACTGTTATTTCTGGGTTTGCTGCTTAACTTCTACTCTTTCGCTTTTTCTGCTTATTCCTCTATTATTTCAGCTTTTTCGGCTGATTCTTTGGTTTTTTCTGTTTTTCCTCTTATTCTTCTGTTTCCTATTCTTGCTCTTGTATTTCTTCTAGTACTCCTATTTCTTTTTGTAGTTCTACATCTCCTTCTTCTTCTTCATCTTCTTCCCTTTCTTCTGGCATTTTTGCTTTTTCAATTACTTCCTCTTCTGTTTCTTCTGCTTCTTCTTCATGTTATTCTGTTATTTCTGCTTTCTCGGCTTATTTTTCTGTTATTTCTGCTTTTTCCTCTTATTCTTCCGTTTTTTCTTCTTGTGCTTCTAATTCTTCTTGTTCTTCTTGTTGTTCTCAATCTCCTTCTTCTTCATCTTCTTCTGTTTCTTCTGCTTTTTTGCTTTTTCAATTCCATCTTCTTCTGCTTCTTCTGCTTCTTCTTCAGCTTTTTACTTCTGTTATTTCTGCTTTTTCAGCTTATTCTTCTGCTATTGATGGTTTTTCAGCTTATTTTTCTGTTATTTCTGCTTTTTCGGCTTATTCTTTTGTTATTTCTGCTGTTTCCTCTTAGTCTTCTGTTTATTCTTGTGTTCTTCTAGTTCTTCTTGTTCTTCTTGTAGTTCTACATCTCCTTCTTCTTTTTTCATCATCTTCTGTTTCTTCTGCATATTTTGCCTTTTCAATTGCTTCTTCTGCTTCCTCTGCTTTTTCCTCTGCTTAATCTACAGTTATTTCTGGGTTTTCGGCTTATTTTCTACTAATTCGCTTTTTCGGCTTATTCTTCTCTTATTTGTGACTTTTCGGCTTATTCTTTTGTGATTTCTGCTTTTTCCTCTTATTCTTCTGTTTCCTCTTCTTGTTCTTTCGTTTTCTAGTTCTTTCTCTTGTAGTTCTACATCTCCTTCTTCTTCTTCATCTTCTGTTTCTTCTGCATTTTTTGCTTTTTCAATTACCTCTTCTTCTACTGCTTCTTCTCCGTCTTCTAGGGCTTATTCTTCTGTTTTCCTGCTTTCTCCTCTTCTTCTTCTGTTTCCTCTTCTTGTTCTTATTTTTCTTCTAGTTCTTCTATGTCTTGTTGTAGTTCCTCATCTCCTAATCCTTTTTCATCGTCTGTTTCTTCTGCATTTTCTGCTTTTTCAATTACCTCCTCTTCTTCTGCCTCTTCTTCAGCTTATTCTACTGTTTTTTCTGCTTTTTCGTCTTATTCTTCTGTTTACTCTTCTTGTTCTTTGTTTTTTCTTGTTCTTTCTCTTCTTGTAGTTCTACATCTCCTTCTTCATACTCTTCTATATATTCTGATTTTTTGGCTTTTTGAATTACTTCTTCTATTACTTCTGCTTCTTCTTCAGGTTATTCTTTTGTTATTTCTGCTTTGTCGGCTTATTCTTCTGTTATATATGCTTTTTCGGCTTATTCTTCTGTTATCTACTTTTTCCTCTTATTCTTATGTTTCTTCTTCTTGTTCTGGTTCTTCTAGTTTCTAGTTCTTGTTGTAGTTCTACATCACCTTCATTTTCTTCATCTTTCTGTTTCTCTGCATATTTTGCTTTTTTAATTACTACTTCTTCTGCTTCTTCTGCTTCTTCCTGAGCTTCATCTACTGTTATTTCTGGGTTTGCTGCTTAACTTCTACTCTTTCGCTTTTTCTGCTTATTCCTCTATTATTTCAGCTTTTTCGGCTGATTCTTTGGTTTTTTCTGTTTTTCCTCTTATTCTTCTGTTTCAATTCTTGCTCTTGTATTTCTTCTAGTACTCCTATTTCTTTTTGTAGTTCTACATCTCCTTCTTCTTCTTCATCTTCTTCCATTTCTTCTGGCAATTTTGCTTTTTCAATTACTTCCTCTTCTGTTTCTTCTGCTTCTTCTTCATGTTATTCTGTTATTTCTGCTCTTTCGGCATATTTTTCTGTTATTTCTGCTTTTTCCTCTTATTCTTCCGTTTTTTCTTCTTGTGCTTCTAATTCTTCTTGTTCTTCTTGTTGTTCTAAATCTCCTTCTTCTTCATCTTCTTCTGTTTCTTCTGCTTTTTTGCTTTTTCAATTCCATCTTCTTCTGCTTCTTCTGCTTCTTCTTCAGCTTTTTACTTCTGTTATTTCTGCTTTTTCAGCTTATTCTTCTGCTATTGATGGTTTTTCAGCTTATTTTTCTGTTATTTCTGCTTTTTCGGCTTATTCTTTTGTTATTTCTTCTGTTTCCTCTTAGTCTTCTGTTTATTCTTGTGTTCTTCTAGTTCTTCTTGTTCTTCTTGTAGTTCTACATCTCCTTCTTCTTTTTTCATCATCTTCTGTTTCTTCTGCATATTTTGCCTTCTCAATTGCTTCTTCTGCTTCCTCTGCTTTTTCCTCTGCTTAATCTACAGTTATTTCTGGGTTTTCGGCTTATTCTTCTACTAATTCGCTTTTTCGGCTTATTCATCCCTTATTTGTGTCTTTTCGGCTTATTCTTTTGTGATTTCTGCTTTTTCCTCTTATTCTTCTGTTTCCTCTTCTTGTTCTTCCGTTTTCTAGTTCTTTCTCTTGTAGTTCTACATCTCCTTCATCTTCTTCATCTTCTGTTTCTTCTGCATTTTTTGCTTTTTCAATTACCTCTTCTTCTACTGCTTCTTCTCCGTCTTCTAGGGCTTATTCTTCTGTTTTCCTGCTTTCTCCTCTTCTTCTTCTGTTTCCTCTTCTTGTTCTTGTTTTTCTTCTAGTTCTTCTATGTCTTGTTGTAGTTCCACATCTCCTTCTCCTTCTTCATCGTCTGTTTCTTCTGCATTTTCTGCTTTTTCAATTACCTCCTCTTCTTCTGCCTCTTCTTCAGCTTATTCTACTGTTTGTTCTGCTTTTTCGTCTTATTCTTCTGTTTCCTCTTCTTGTTCTTCCTTTTTTCTTGTTGTTTCTCTTCTTGTAGTTCTACATCTCCTTCTTCATACTCTTCTATATATTCTGATTTTTTGGCTTTTTGAATTACTTCTTCTATTACTTCTGCTTCTTCTTCAGGTTATTCTTTTGTTATTTCTGCTTTGTCGGCTTATTCTTCTGTTATATATGCTTTTTCGGCTTATTCTTCTGTTATCTACTTTTTCCTCTTATTCTTATGTTTCTTCTTCTTGTTCTGGTTCTTCTAGTTTCTAGTTCTTGTTGTAGTTCTACATCACCTTCATTTTCTTCATCTTTCTGTTTCTTCTGCATATTTTGCTTTTTTAATTACTACTTCTTCTGCTTCTTCTGCTTCTTCCTGAGCTACATCTACTGTTATTTCTGGGTTTGCTGCTTAACTTCTACTCTTTCGCTTTTTCTGCTTATTCCTCTATTATTTCAGCTTTTTCGGCTGATTCTTTGGTTTTTTCTGTTTTTCCTCTTATTCTTCTGTTTCCTATTATTGCTCTTGTATTTCTTCTAGTACTCCTATTTCTTTTTGTAGTTCTACATCTCCTTCTTCTTCTTCATCTTCTTCCATTTCTTCTGGCATTTTTGCTTTTTCAATTACTTCCTCTTCTGTTTCTTCTGCTTCTTCTTCATGTTATTCTGTTATTTCTGCTCTTTCGGCTTATTTTTCTGTTATTTCAACTTTTTCCTCTTGTTCTTCCGTTTTTTCTTCTTGTGCTTCTAATTCTTCTTGTTCCTCTTGTTGTTCTAAATCTCCTTCTTCTTCATCTTCTTCTGTTTCTTCTGCTTTTTTGCTTTTTCAATTCCATCTTCTTCTGCTTCTTCTGCTTCTTCTTCAGCTTTTTACTTCTGTTATTTCTGCTTTTTCAGCTTATTCTTCTGCTATTGATGGTTTTTCAGCTTATTTTTCTGTTATTTCTGCTTTTTCGGCTTATTCTTTGGTTATTTCTGCTGTTTCCTCTTAGTCTTCTGTTTTTTCTTGTGTTCTTCTACTTCTTCTTGTTCTTCTTGTAGTTCTACATCTCCTTCTTCTTTTTTCATCATCTTCTGTTTCTTCTGCATATTTTGCCTTTTCAATTGCTTCTTCTGCTTCCTCTGCTTTTTCCTCTGCTTAATCTACAGTTATTTCTGGGTTTTCGGCTTATTCTTCTACTAATTCGCTTTTTCGGCTTATTCATCCCTTATTTGTGACTTTTCGGCTTATTCTTTTGCCATTTCTGCTTTTTCCTCTTATTCTTCTGTTTCCTCTTCTTGTTCTTCCGTTTTCTAGTTCTTTCTCTTCTACTTCTACATCTCCTTCTTCTTCTTCATCTTCTGCTTCTTCTGCATTTTTTGCTTTTTCAATTACCTCTTCTTCTACTGCTTCTTCTCCGTCTTCTAGGGCTTATTCTTCTGTTTTCCTGCTTTCTCCTCTTCTTCTTCTGTTTCCTCTTCTTGTTCTTGTTTTTCTTCTAGTTCTTCCATGTCTTGTTGTAGTTCCACATCTCCTTCTCCTTCTTCATCGTCTGTTTCTTCTGCTTTTTCTGCTTTTTCAATTACCTCCTCTTCTTCTGCCTCTTCTTCAGCTTATTCTACTGTTTGTTCTGCTTTTTCGTCTTATTCTTCTGTTTCCTCTTCTTGTTCTTCCTTTTTTCTTGTTGTTTCTCTTCTTGTAGTTCTACATCTCCTTCTTCATACTCTTCTATATCTTCTGATTTTTTGGCTTTTTGAATTACTTCTTCTATTACTTCTGCTTCTTCTTCAGGTTATTCTTTTGTTATTTCTGCTTTGTCGGCTTATTCTTCTGTTATATATGCTTTTTCGGCTTATTCTTCTGTTATCTACTTTTTCCTCTTATTCTTATGTTTCTTCTTCTTGTTCTGGTTCTTCTAGTTTCTAGTTCTTGTTGTAGTTCTACATCACCTTCATTTTCTTCATCTTTCTGTTTCTTCTGCATATTTTGCTTTTTTAATTACTACTTCTTCTGCTTCTTCCTGAGCTTCATCTACTGTTATTTCTGGGTTTGCTGCTTAACTTCTACTCTTTCGCTTTTTCTGCTTATTCCTCTATTATTTCAGCTTTTTCGGCTGATTCTTTGGTTTTTTTCTGTTTTTCCTCTTATTCTTCTGTTTCCTATTCTTGCTCTTGTATTTCTTCTAGTACTCATATTTCTTTTTGTAGTTCTACATCTCCGTCTTTTTCTTCATCTTCTTCCGTTTCTTCTGGCATTTTTGCTTTTTCAATTACTTCCTCTTCTGTTTCTTCTGCTTCTTCTTCATGTTATTCTGTTATTTCTGCTTTCTCGGCTTATTTTTCTGTTATTTCTGCTTTTTCCTCTTATTCTTCCGTTTTTTCTTCTTGTGCTTCTAATACTTCTTGTTCTTCTTGTAGTTCTAAATCTCCTTCTTCTTCATCTTCTTCTGTTTCTTCTGCTTTTTTGCTTTTTCAATAACATCTTCTTCTGCTTCTTCTGCTTCTTCTTCAGCTTTTTACTTCTGTTATTTCTGCTTTTTCAGCTTATTCTTCTGCTCTTGATGGTTTTTCAGCTTATTTTTCTGTTATTTCTGCTTTTTCGGCTTATTCTTTTGTTATTTCTGCTGTTTCCTCTTAGTCTTCTGTTTATTCTTGTGTTCTTCTAGTTCTTCTTGTTCTTCTTGTAGTTCTACATCTCCTTCTTCTTTTTTCATCATCTTCTGTTTCTTCTGCATATTTTGCCTTTTCAATTGCTTCTTCTGCTTCCTCTGCTTTTTCCTCTGCTTAATCTGCAGTTATTTCTGGGTTTTCGGCTTATTCTTCTACTCATTCGCTTTTTCTGCTTATTCCTCTATTATTTCAGCTTTTTCGGCTGATTCTTTGGTTTTTTCTGTTTTTCCTCTTATTCTTCTGTTTCCTATTCTTGCTCTTGTATTTCTTCTAGTACTCCTATTTCTTTTTGTAGTTCTACATCTCCTTCTTCTTCTTCATCTTCTTCCGTTTCTTCTGGCATTTTTGCTTTTTCAATTACTTCCTCTTCTGTTTCTTCTGCTTCTTCTTCATGTTATTCTGTTATTTCTGCTTTCTCGGCTTATTTTTCTGTTATTTCTGCTTTTTCCTCTTATTCTTCCGTTTTTTCTTCTTGTGCTTCTAATACTTCTTGTTCTTCTTGTAGTTCTAAATCTCCTTCTTCTTCATCTTCTTCTGTTTCTTCTGCTTTTTTGCTTTTTCAATTCCATCTTCTTCTGCTTCTTCTGCTTCTTCTTCAGCTTTTTACTTCTGTTATTTCTGCTTTTTCAGCTTATTCTTCTGCTATTGATGGTTTTTCAGCTTATTTTTCTGTTATTTCTGCTTTTTCGGCTTATTCTTTTGTTATTTCTGCTGTTTCCTCTTAGTCATCTGTTTATTCTTGTGTTCTTCTAGTTCTTCTTGTTCTTCTTGTAGTTCTACATCTCCTTCTTCTTTTTTCATCATCTTCTGTTTCTTCTGCATATTTTGCCTTTTCAATTGCTTCTTCTGCTTCCTCTGCTTTTTCCTCTGCTTAATCTACAGTTATTGCTGGGTTTTCGGCTTATTCTTCTACTAATTCGCTTTTTCGGCTTATTCTTCTCTTATTTGTGACTTTTCGGCTTATTCTTTTGTGATTTCTGCTTTTTCCTCTTATTCTTCTGTTTCCTCTTCTTGTTCTTCCGTTTTCTAGTTCTTTCTCTTGTAGTTCTACATCTCCTTCTTCTTCTTCATCTTCTGTTTCTTCTGCATTTTTTGCTTTTTCTATTACCTCTTCTTCTACTGCTTCTTCTCCGTCTTCTAGGGCTTATTCTTCTGTTTTCCTGCTTTCTCCTCTTCTTCTTCGGTTTCCTCTTCTTGTTCTTGTTTTTCTTCTAGTTCTTCTATTTCTTGTTGTAGTTCCACATCTCCTTCTCCTTCTTCATCGTCTGTTTCTTCTGCATTTTCTGCTTTTTCAATTACCTCCTCTTCTTCTGCCTCTTCTTCAGCTTATTCTACTGTTTTTTCTGCTTTTTCGTCTTATTCTTCTGTTTCCTCTTCTTGTTCTTCTTTTTTTCTTGTTCTTTCTCTTCTTGTAGTTCTACATCTCCTTCTTCATACTCTTCTATATATTCTGATTTTTTGGCTTTTTGAATTACTTCTTCTATTACTTCTGCTTCTTCTTCAGGTTATTCTTTTCTTATTTCTGCTTTGTCGTCTTATTCTTCTGTTATATATGCTTTTTCGGCTTATTCTTCTGTTATCTACTTTTTCCTCTTATTCTTATGTTTCTTCTTCTTGTTCTGGTTCTTCTAGTTTCTAGTTCTTGTTGTAGTTCTACATCACCTTCATTTTCTTCATCTTTCTGTTTCTTCTGCATATTTTGCTTTTTTAATTATTACTTCTTCTGCTTCTTCTGCTTCTTCCTGAGCTTCATCTACTGTTATTTCTGGGTTTGCTGCTTAACTTCTACTATTTCGCTTTTTCTGCTTATTCCTCTATTATTTCAGCTTTTTCGGCTGATTCTTTGTTTTTTTTTCTGTTTTTCCTCTTATTCTTCTGTTTCCTATTCTTGCTCTTGTATTCTTCTAGTACTCCTATTTCTTTTTGTAGTTCTACATCTCCTTCTTCTTCTTCATCTTCTTCCGTTTCTTCTGGCATTTTTGCTTTTTCAATTACTTCCTCTTCTGTTTCTTCTGCTTCTTCTTCATGTTATTCTGTTATTTCTGCTTTCTCGGCTTATTTTTCTGTTATTTCTGCTTTTTCCTCTTATTCTTCCGTTTTTTCTTCTTGTGCTTCCAATTCTTCTTGTTCTTCTTGTAGTTCTAAATCTCCTTCTTCTTCATCTTCTTCTGTTTCTTCTGCTTTTTTGCTTTTTCAATTCCATCTTCTTCTGCTTCTTCTGCTTCTTCTTCAGCTTTTTACTTCTGTTATTTCTGCTTTTACAGCTTATTCTTCTGCTATTGATGGTTTTTCAGCTTATTTTTCTGTTATTTCTGCTTTTTCGGCTTATTCTTTTGTTATTTCTGCTGTTTCCTCTTAGTCTTCTGTTTATTCTTGTGTTCTTCTAGTTCTTCTTGTTCTTCTTGTAGTTCTACATCTCCTTCTTCTTTTTTCATCATCTTCTGTTTCTTCGGCATATTTTGCCTTTTCAATTGCTTCTTCTGCTTCCTCTGCTTTTTCCTCTGCTTAATCTACAGTTATTTCTGGGTTTTCGGCTTATTCTTCTATTAATTCGCTTTTTCGGCTTATTCTTCTCTTATTTGTGACTTTTCGGCTTATTCTTTTGTGATTTCTGCTTTTTCCTCTTATTCTTCTGTTTCCTCTTCTTGTTCTTCCTTTTTCTAGTCCTTTCTCTTGTAGTTCTACATCTTCTTCTTCTTCTTCATCTTCTGTTTCTTCTGCATTTTTTGCTTTTTCAATTACCTCTTCTTCTACTGCTTCTTCTCTGTCTTCTAGGGCTTATTCTTCTGTTTTTCTGCTTTCTCCTCTTCTTCTTCTGTTTCCTCTTCTTGTTCTTGTTTTTCTTCTAGTTCTTCTATGTCTTGTTGTAGTTCCACATCTCCTTCTCCTTCTTCATCGTCTGTTTCTTCTGCATTTTCTGCTTTTTCAATTACCTCCTCTTCTTCTGCCTCTTCTTCAGCTTATTCTACTGTTTTTTCTGCTTTTTCGTCTTATTCTTCTGTTTCCTCTTCTTGTTCTTCCTTTCTTCTTGTTCTTTCTCTTCTTGTAGTTCTACATCTCCTTCTTCATACTCTTCTATATATTCTGATTTTTTGGCTTTTTGAATTACTTCTTCTATTACTTCTGCTTCTTCTTCAGGTTATTCTTTTGTTATTTCTGCTTTTACGGCTTATTCTTCTGTTATATATGCTTTTTCGGCTTATTCTTCTGTTATCTACTTTTTCCTCTTATTCTTATGTTTCTTCTTCTTGTTCTGGTTCTTCTAGTTTCTAGTTCTTGTTGTAGTTCTACATCACCTTCATTTTCTTCATCTTTCTGTTTCTTCTGCATGTTTTGCTTTTTTAATTGCTACTTCTTCTGCTTCTTCTGCTTCTTCCTGAGCTTCATCTACTGTTATTTCTGGGTTTGCTGCTTAACTTCTACTCTTTCGCTTTTTCTGCTTATTCCTCTATTATTTCAGCTTTTTCGGCTGATTCTTTGTTTTTTTTTCTGTTTTTCCTCTTATTCTTCTGTTTCCTATTCTTGCTCTTGTATTTCTTCTAGTACTCCTATTTCTTTTTGTAGTTCTACATCTCCTTCTTCTTCTTCATCTTCTTCCGTTTCTTCTGGCATTTTTGCTTTTTCAATTACTTCCTCTTCTGTTTCTTCTGCTTCTTCTTCATGTTATTCTGTTATTTCTGCTTTCTCGGCTTATTTTTCTGTTATTTCTGCTTTTTCCTCTTATTCTTCCGTTTTTTCTTCTTGTGCTTCTAATTCTTCTTGTTCTTCTTGTAGTTCTAAATCTCCTTCTTCTTCATCTTCTTCTGTTTCTTCTGCTTTTTTGCTTTTTCAATTCCATCTTCTTCTGCTTCTTCTGCTTCTTCTTCAGCTTTTTACTTCTGTTATTTCTGCTTTTACAGCTTATTCTTCTGCTATTGATGGTTTTTCAGCTTATTTTTCTGTTATTTCTGCTTTTTCGGCTTATACTTTTGTTATTTGTGACTTTTCGGCTTATTCTTTTGTGATTTCTGCTTTTTCCTCTTATTCTTCTGTTTCCTCTTCTTGTTCTTCCGTTTTCTAGTTCTTTCTCTTGTAGTTCTACATCTCCTTCTTCTTCTTCATCTTCTGTTTCTTCTGCATTTTTTGCTTTTTCAATTACCTCTTCTTCTACTGCTTCTTCTCCGTCTTCTAGGGCTTATTCTTCTGTTTTCCTGCTTTCTCCTCTTCTTCTTCTGTTTCCTCTTCTTGTTCTTGTTTTTGTTCTAGTTCTTCTATGTCTTGTTGTAGTTCCACATCTCCTTCTCCTTCTTCATCGTCTGTTTCTTCTGCATTTTCTGCTTTTTCAATTACCTCCTCTTCTTCTGCCTCTTCTTCAGCTTATTCTACTGTTTTTTCTGCTTTTTCGTCTTATTCTTCTGTTTCCTCTTCTTGTTCTTCCTTTTTTCTTGTTCTTTCTCTTCTTGTAGTTCTACATATCCTTCTTCATACTCTTCTATATATTCTGATTTTTTGGCTTTTTGAATTACTTCTTCTATTACTTCTGCTTCTTCTTCAGGTTATTCTTTTGTTATTTCTGCTTTTTCGGCTTATTCTTCTGTTATATATGCTTTTTCGGCTTATTCTTCTGTTATCTACTTTTTCCTCTTATTCTTATGTTTCCTCTTCTTGTTCTGGTTCTTCTAGTTTCTAGTTCTTGTTGTAGTTCTACATCACCTTCATTTTCTTCATCTTTCTGTTTCTTCTGCATATTTTGCTTTTTTAATTATTACTTCTTCTGCTTCTTCTGCTTCTTCCTGAGCTTCATCTACTGTTATTTCTGGGTTTGCTGCTGAACTTCTACTCTTTCGCTTTTTCTGCTTATTCCTCTATTATTTCAGCTTTTTCGGCTGATTCTTTGTTTTTTTCTGTTTTTCCTCTTATTCTTCTGTTTCCTATTCTTGCTCTTGTATTTCTTCTAGTACTCCTATTTCTTTTTGTAGTCCTACATCTCCTTCTTCTTCTACATCTTCTTCCATTTCTTCTGGCATTTTTGCTTTTTCAATTACTTCCTCTTCTGTTTCTTCTGCTTCTTCTTCATGTTATTCTGTTATTTCTGCTTTCTCGGCTTATTTTTCTGTTATTTCTGCTTTTTCCTCTTATTCTTCCGTTTTTTCTTCTTGTGCTTCTAATTCTTCTTGTTCTTCTTGTTGTTCTAAATCTCCTTCTTCTTCATCTTCTGATGATTCTTCTGCTTTTTTGCTTTTTCAATTCCATCTTCTTCTGCTTCTTCTGCTTCTTCTTCAGCTTTTTACTTCTGTTATTTCTGCTTTTTCAGATTATTCTTCTGCTATTGATGGTTTTTCAGCTTATTTTTCTGTTATTTCTGCTTTTTCGGCTTATTCTTTGGTTATTTCTGCTGTTTCCTCTTAGTCTTCTGTTTATTCTTGTGTTCTTCTACTTCTTCTTGTTCTTCTTGTAGTTCTACATCTCCTTCTTCTTTTTTCATCATCTTCTGTTTCTTCTGCATATTTTGCCTTTTCAATTGCTTCTTCTGCTTCCTCTGCTTTTTCCTCTGCTTAATCTACAGTTATTTCTGGGTTTTCGGCTTATTCTTCTACTCATTCGCTTTTTCGGCTTATTCTTCTCTTATTTGTGACTTTTCTGCTTATTCTTTTGTGATTTCTGCTTTTTCCTCTTATTCTTCTGTTTCCTCTTCTTGTTCTTCCGTTTTCTAGTTCTTTCTCTTGTAGTTCTACATCTCCTTCTTCTTCTTCATCTTCTGTTTCTTCTGCATTTTTTGCTTTTTCAATTACCTCTTCTTCTACTGCTTCTTCTCCGTCTTCTAGGGCTTATTCTTCGGTTTTCCTGCTTTCTCCTCTTCTTCTTCGGTTTCCTCTTCTTGTTCTTGTTTTTATTCTAGTTCTTCTATTTCTTGTTGTAGTTCCACATCTCCTTCTCCTTCTTCATCGTCTTTTTCTTCTGCATTTTCTGCTTTTTCAATTACCTCCTCTTCTTCTGCCTCATCTTCAGCTTATTCTACTGTTTTTTCTGCTTTCTCGTCTTATTCTTCTGTTTCCTCTTCTTGTTCTTCCTTTTTTCTTGTTCTTTCTCTTCTTGTAGTTCTACATCTCCTTCTTCATACTCTTCTATATATTCTGATTTTTTGGCTTTTTGAATTACTTCTTCTATTACTTCTGCTTCTTCTTCAGGTTATTCTTTTGTTATTTCTGCTTTTTCGGCTTATTCTTCTGTTATATATGCCTTCGGCTTATTCTTCTGTTATCTACTTTTTCCTCTTATTCTTATGTTTCCTCTTCTTGTTCTGGTTCTTCTAGTTTCTAGTTCTTGTTGTAGTTCTACATCACCTTCATTATCTTCATCTTTCTGTTTCTTCTGCATATTTTGCTTTTTTAATTACTACTTCTTCTGCTTCTTCTGCTTCTTCCTGAGCTTCATCTACTGTTATTTCTGGGTTTGCTGCTTAACTTCTACTCTTTCGCTTTTTCTGCTTATTCCTCTATTATTTCAGCTTTTTCGGCTGATTCTTTGGTTTTTTCTGTTTTTCCTCTTATTCTTCTGTTTCCTATTTTTGCTCTTGTATTTCTTCTAGTACTCCTATTTCTTTTTGTAGTTCTACATCTCCTTCTTCTTCTTCATCTTCTTCCGTTTCTTCTGGCATTTTTGCTTTTTCAATTACTTCCTCTTCTGCTTCTTCTGCTTCTTCTTCATGTTATTCTGTTATTTCTGCTTTCTCGGCTTATTTTTCTGTTATTTCTGCTTTTTCCTCTTATTCTTCCGTTTTTTCTTCTTGTGCTTCTAATTCTTCTTGTTCTTCTTGTAGTTCTAAATCTCCTTCTTCTTCATCTTCTTCTGTTTCTTCTGCTTTTTTGCTTTTTCAATTCCATCTTCTTCTGCTTCTTCTGCTTCTTCTTCACCTTTTTACTTCTGTTATTTTTGCTTTTTCAGCTTATTCTTCTGCTATTGATGGTTTTTCAGCTTATTTTTCTGTTATTTCTGCTTTTTCGGCTTATTCTTTTGTTATTTCTGCTGTTTCCTCTTAGGCTTCTGTTTATTCTTGTGTTCTTCTACTTCTTCTTGTTCTTCTTGTAGTTCTACATCTCCTTCTTCTTTTTTCATCATCTTCTGTTTCTTCTGCATATTTTGCCTTTTCAATTGCTTCTTCTGCTTCCTCTGCTTTTTCCTCTGCTTAATCTACAGTTATTGCTGGGTTTTCGGCTTATTCTTCTACTAATTCGCTCTTTCGGCTTATTCTTCTCTTATTTGTGACTTTTCGGCTTATTCTTTTGTGATTTCTGCTTTTTCCTCTTATTCTTCTGTTTCCTCTTCTTGTTCTTCCGTTTTCTAGTTCTTTCTCTTGTAGTTCTACATCTCCTTCTTCTTCTTCATCTTCTGTTTCTTCTGCATTTTTTGCTTTTTCAATTACCTCTTCTTCTACTGCTTCTTCTCCGTCTTCTAGGGCTTATTCTTCTGTTTTCCTGCTTTCTCCTCTTCTTCTTCGGTTTCCTCTTCTTGTTCTTGTTTTTCTTCTAGTTCTTCTATTTCTTGTTGTAGTTCCACATCTCCTAATCCTTCTTCATCGTCTGTTTCTTCTGCATTTTCTGCTTTTTCAATTACCTCCTCTTCTTCTGCCTCTTCTTCAGCTTATTCTACTGTTTTTTCTGCTTTTTCGTCTTATTCTTCTGTTTCCTCTTCTTGTTCTTCCTTTTTTCTTGTTCTTTCTCTTCTTGTAGTTCTACATCTCCTACTTCGTACTCTTCTATATATTCTGATTTTTTGGCTTTTTGAATTACTTGTTCTATTACTTCTGCTTCTTCTTCAGGTTATTCTTTTGTTATTTCTGCTTTTTCGGCTTATTCTTCTGTTATATATGTTTTTTCGGCTTATTCTTTTGTTATCTACTTTTTCCTCTTATTCTTATGTTTCTTCTTCTTGTTCTGGTTCTTCTAGTTTCTAGTTCTTGTTGTAGTTCTACATCACCTTCATTTTCTTCATCTTTCTGTTTCTTCTGCATATTTTGCTTTTTTAATTACTACTTCTTCTGCTTCTTCTGCTTCTTCCTGAGCTTCATCTACTGTTATTTCTGGGTTTGCTGCTTAACTTCTACTCTTTCGCTTTTTCTGCTTATTCCTCTATTATTTCAGCTTTTTCGGCTGATTCTTTGGTTTTTTCTGTTTTTCCTCTTATTCTTCTGTTTCCTATTCTTGCTCTTGTATTTCTTCTAGTACTCCTATTTCTTTTTGTAGTTCTACATCTCCTTCTTCTTCTTCATCTTCTTCCGTTTCTTCTGGCATTTTTGCTTTTTCAATTACTTCCTCTTCTGTTTCTTCTGCTTCTTCTTCATGTTATTCTGTTATTTCTGCTTTCTCGGCTTATTTTTCTGTTATTTCTGCTTTTTCCTCTTATTCTTCCGTTTTTTCTTCTTGTGCTTCTAATACTTCTTGTTCTTCTTGTAGTTCTAAATCTCCTTCTTCTTCATCTTCTTCTGTTTCTTCTGCTTTTTTGCTTTTTCAATTCCATCTTCTTCTGCTTCTTCTGCTTCTTCTTCAGCTTTTTACTTCTGTTATTTCTGCTTTTTCAGCTTATTCTTCTGCTATTGATGGTTTTTCAGCTTATTTTTCTGTTATTTCTGCTTTTTCGGCTTATTCTTTGGTTATTTCTGCTGTTTCCTCTTAGTCTTCTGTTTATTCTTGTGTTCTTCTAGTTCTTCTTGTTCTTCTTGTAGTTCTACATCTCCTTCTTCTTTTTTCATCATCTTCTGTTTCTTCTGCATATTTTGCCTTTTCAATTGCTTCTTCTGCTTCCTCTGCTTTTTCCTCTGCTTAATCTACAGTTATTGCTGGGTTTTCGGCTTATTCTTCTACTAATTCGCTCTTTCGGCTTATTCTTCTCTTATTTGTGACTTTTCGGCTTATTCTTTTGTGATTTCTGCTTTTTCCTCTTATTCTTCTGTTTCCTCTTCTTGTTCTTCCGTTTTCTAGTTCTTTCTCTTGTAGTTCTACATCTCCTTCTTCTTCTTCATCTTCTGTTTCTTCTGCATTTTTTGCTTTTTCAATTACCTCTTCTTCTACTGCTTCTTCTCCGTCTTCTAGGGCTTATTCTTCTGTTTTCCTGCTTTCTCCTCTTCTTCTTCGGTTTCCTCTTCTTGTTCTTGTTTTTCTTCTAGTTCTTCTATTTCTTGTTGTAGTTCCACATCTCCTTCTCCTTCTTCATCGTCTGTTTCTTCTGCATTTTCTGCTTTTTCAATTACCTCCTCTTCTTCTGCCTCTTCTTCAGCTTATTCTACTGTTTTTTCTGCTTTTTCGTCTTATTCTTCTGTTTCCTCTTCTTGTTCTTCCTTTTTTCTTGTTCTTTCTCTTCTTGTAGTTCTACATCTCCTTCTTCATACTCTTCTATATATTCTGATTTTTTGGCTTTTTGAATTACTTCTTCTATTACTTCTGCTTCTTCTTCAGGTTATTCTTTTCTTATTTCTGCTTTGTCGTCTTATTCTTCTGTTATATATGCTTTTTCGGCTTATTCTTCTGTTATCTACTTTTTCCTCTTATTCTTATGTTTCTTCTTCTTGTTCTGGTTCTTCTAGTTTCTAGTTCTTGTTGTAGTTCTACATCACCTTCATTTTCTTCATCTTTCTGTTTCTTCTGCATATTTTGCTGTTTTAATTATTACTTCTTCTGCTTCTTCTGCTTCTTCCTGAGCTTCATCTACTGTTATTTCTGGGTTTGCTGCTTAACTTCTACTATTTCGCTTTTTCTGCTTATTCCTCTATTATTTCAGCTTTTTCGGCTGATTCTTTGTTTTTTTTTCTGTTTTTCCTCTTATTCTTCTGTTTCCTATTCTTGCTCTTGTATTCTTCTAGTACTCCTATTTCTTTTTGTAGTTCTACATCTCCTTCTTCTTCTTCATCTTCTTCCGTTTCTTCTGGCATTTTTGCTTTTTCAATTACTTCCTCTTCTGTTTCTTCTGCTTCTTCTTCATGTTATTCTGTTATTTCTGCTTTCTCGGCTTATTTTTCTGTTATTTCTGCTTTTTCCTCTTATTCTTCCGTTTTTTCTTCTTGTGCTTCCAATTCTTCTTGTTCTTCTTGTAGTTCTAAATCTCCTTCTTCTTCATCTTCTTCTGTTTCTTCTGCTTTTTTGCTTTTTCAATTCCATCTTCTTCTGCTTCTTCTGCTTCTTCTTCAGCTTTTTACTTCTGTTATTTCTGCTTTTACAGCTTATTCTTCTGCTATTGATGGTTTTTCAGCTTATTTTTCTGTTATTTCTGCTTTTTCGGCTTATTCTTTTGTTATTTCTGCTGTTTCCTCTTAGTCTTCTGTTTATTCTTGTGTTCTTCTAGTTCTTCTTGTTCTTCTTGTAGTTCTACATCTCCTTCTTCTTTTTTCATCATCTTCTGTTTCTTCTGCATATGTTGCCTTTTCAATTGCTTCTTCTGCTTCCTCTGCTTTTTCCTCTGCTTAATCTACAGTTATTTCTGGGTTTTCGGCTTATTCTTCTACTAATTCGCTTTTTCGGCTTATTCTTCTCTTATTTGTGACTTTTCGGCTTATTCTTTTGTGATTTCTGCTTTTTCCTCTTATTCTTCTGTTTCCTCTTCTTGTTCTTCCGTTTTCTAGTTCTTTCTCTTGTAGTTCTACATCTCCTTCTTCTTCTTCATCTTCTGTTTCTTCTGCATTTTTTGCTTTTTCAATTACCTCTTCTTCTACTGCTTCTTCTCCGTCTTCTAGGGCTTATTCTTCTGTTTTCCTGCTTTCTCCTCTTCTTCTTCTGTTTCCTCTTCTTGTTCTTGTTTTTCTTCTAGTTCTTCTATTTCTTGTTGTAGTTCCACATCTCCTAATCCATCTTCATCGTCTGTTTCTTCTGCATTTTCTGCTTTTTCAATTACCTCCTCTTCTTCTGCCTCTTCTTCAGCTTATTGTACTCTTTTTTCTGCTTTTTCGTCTTATTCTTCTGTGTCCTCTTCTTGTTCTTCCTTTTTTCTTGTTCTTTCTGTTCTTGTAGTTCTACATCTCCTTCTTCATACTCTTCTATATATTCTGATTTTTTGGCTTTTTGAATTACTTCTTCTATTACTTCTGCTTCTTCTTCAGGTTATTCTTTTGTTATTTCTGCTTTTTCGGCTTATTCTTCTGTTATATATGCTTTTTCGGCTTATTCTTCTGTTATCTACTTTTTCCTCTTATTCTTATGTTTCCTCTTCTTGTTCTGGTTCTTCTAGTTTCTAGTTCTTGTTGTAGTTCTACATCACCTTCATTTTCTTCATCTTTCTGTTTCTTCTGCATATTTTGCTTTTTTCATTACTACTTCTTCTGCTTTTTCTGCTTCTTCCTGAGCTTCATCTACTGTTATTTCTGGGTTTGCTGCTTAACTTCTACTCTTTCGCTTTTTCTTCTTTTTTTTTTTTTTTTTTTTTTTTTTATAAATTTTATTGTTATATTCCCCATACAATTGCAGCCCCCCATTCTGACCCCAATCCCTCCCCTCCCGCCCCCGCCCCCCTAAAAGTGTCTCTGGTTCATAGTTTTTTGTTGATTTTGATTTTCACTTTCTTATAGTTATTCATTTTCCTGGTCTCTTATTTAAGTTTTCTAGATTCCTGCTATGAGTGAGACCATCCGGTATTTTTCTTTTTCTTTTTGGCTTATTTCGCTGAGCATGATCCCTTCCAGCGCCATCCATGTTGCAGCAAATTGCATGTGTTTATCTTTTTTGAATGCTGAGTAATATTCCATGGTATATATGTACCACATCTTCTTGATCCAGTCATCTATTTTTGGGCATTTGGGTTGTTTCCAAAGCTTAGCTATTGTAAACAGTGCTGCTATAAACATAGGGGTGCAGGTGTTCTTTGGAATTGATGTTTCTGTGTCCTTTGGGTAAATACCTAGGAGTGGAATTGCTGGGTCATATGGAAGCTCTATGTTTAGTAGGTCCAGAAATCTCCACACAGCTTTCCACAGTGGTTGGACCAGTTTGCACTCCCACCAACAGTGCAGAAGAGTTCCTTTTTCTCCACACCCTCGCCAACATTTGTTGTTGCTAGTTTTTTTAATATGTGCCATTCTCACTGGTGTAAGATGGTATCTCATGGTAGTTTTGATTTGCATTTCCCTGATGACAAGTGATGTTGAACATTTTTTCATATGCCTGTTGGCCATTTGCATTTCCTCTTCAGAGAAGTTTCTTTTAAGCTCTTCTGCCCATTTTTTGACTGGATTATTTTCTTTGTTGTTGTTGAGACTCATCAGCTCTTTGCAGATTTTTGTGATCAGTCCTTTATCATTAGTGTTGGGTGCAAAAATGTTCTCCCAGTTGGTGGGGTTTCTCTTTGTTTTTGTTATTGTCTCTTTTGCTGTGCAAAAGCTCTTTAATTTGATATAGTCCCAGCTGTTTATCTTTGCCTTCACTATCACAGCTTTGGGTGATGTGTCTGTAAAGATGTCTTTGATGTGCAAATCACGTAGTGTTTCGCCTATATTTCCTTCTATATATTTTATGGTTTCAGGTCTTATGTCTAGTTCTTTAATCCATTTTGAGTTGATTTTTGTGTATGTTGTGAGGTGGTGGTCAAGCTTCATTCTTTTGCATGTAGCGACCCAGTTTTCCCAGCACCATTTATTGAACAAACTTTCTTTGCTCCAATGCATAGTCTTTGCTCCTTTGTCAAAGATTAGTTGACCATAAACCTGTGGGTTTATTTCTGGATTTTCTATTCGATTCCATTGGTCTGTATGTCTGTTCTTGTTCCAATACCATGCAGTTTTGATGATTATGGCTTTGTAGTATAGTTTGAAGTCTGGGAGTCTGATGCCTCCATTCCCTTCTTTTTTTTTCAGGAGAGCTTTGGCTATTCGGGGTTTTTTGTGATTCCATATGAATTTCATCAATAATTGTTCTATTTCTTTGAAGAATGACATTGAAATTTTGATTGGAATAGCATTGAATCTGTATATTGCTTTTGGAAGGATGGCCATTTTAATAATGTTTATTCTTCCAATCCATGAGCAGGGGATGTCTCTCCATTTCTTTGTGTCTTCTTCTATTTCTTTTAACAGTGTTTTATAGTTTTCTTTGTATAGGTCCTTTACCTCTTTTGTTAGATTTATTCCCAAATATTTGATTTTTTTTGTTTCAATAACAAAACGGATGGTCTTTTTGATTTCTTCTTCTTCAGATTTATTGTTTGTGTATAGGAAGGCTACTGACTTTTGCGTGTTGATTTTGTATCCTGCCACTTTACTGAACTGATTGATGAGTTGAATTAGCTTTTCTGTGGAGTTTTTGGGGTTCTCTATGTATAATATCATATCGTCTGCAAATAGTGATAGTTTGACTTCTTCTTTTCCTATTTGGATTCCTTGGATGTCTTTCTCTTGTCTTATTGCCCTGGCTAGGACTTCCAGTATTATATTGAAAAGCAATGGTGAGAGTGGACATCCTTGTCTTGTTCCAGATCTTAATGGAATTGCTTTCAGCTTTTCACCATTGAGAATGATACTGGCTGTTGGCTTGTCATAGATGGCCTTTATGATGTTGAGGTATGTTCCTTGTATCCCAAGAATTTCAAGGGCTTTTATCATGAATGGGTGTTGCACTTTGTCGAAAGCTTTCTCAGCATCTATTGATATTATCATATGGTTTTTATATTTCTTTTTGTTGATGTGTTGGATAACGTTGATTGATTTTCGGATGTTAAACCATCCTTGTGCCCCTGGAATGAAACCAACTTGGTCGTGGTGAATTATCTTATGGATACATTGTTGGATTCTGATAGCTAAAATTTTATTGAGGATTTTTGCATCAGTGTTCATTAGGGAGATTGGCCTGTAGTTTTCCTTTTTTGTGTTGTCCTTGTTCGGTTTTGGTATTAGTGTAATGTTGGCTTCATAGAACGTGTTTGGTATTGTCCCTTCCTTCTCAATTTTTTGGAAGAGTTTGTGAAGGATAGGCACTAATTCGTCTCTGAATGTTTGGTAGAATTCATTTGTAAATCCATCAGGTCCTGGGCTTTTGTTTTTGGGGCGGTTTTTGATTACCATTTCAATTTCGCTAATTGTAATTGGTCTGTTTAGGTGTTCTATTTCTTCTTTATCTAGCTTTGGGTGATTGTAGAGTTGTAGGAATTTGTCCATCTCCTCTAGATTGTTAAACTTGTTTCCATATAACTGTTCATAGTAGTTACTGATTATTCTTTTGATTTCTGCTGTGTCCGTTGTGATTTCTCCTCTTTCATTGATGATCCTGTTTATTTGTGCTTTCTCCCTTTTTTCCTTTGTGAGCCTGGCTAGGGGTTTGTCTATTTTATTGATTTTTTCAAAGAACCAGCTCTTGGTTTCATTGATCTTTTGGATTGTTTTTTTAGTTTCAATTTCATTTATTTCTGCTTTGGTTTTTATTATTTCTTTTCTTCTACTGGTTTTGGGGTTTTTTTGTTGTTCTTTTTCTAGATCTTTGAGCTTCGAGATTAGGTTGTTTCTTTGCGTTCTTTCTTGTTTCTTGATGTGAGCTTCTATTGCTATATATTTTCCTCTTATTACTGCTTTTGCTGCATCCCATACATTTAGGATATTGGTGTCCTCCTTGTCGTTCAATTCAAAAAATTTTTTAATTTCTTCTTTGATCTCCTCATTAGTCCAATGGTCTTCCAGTAGTGTGGTTTTTAATCTCCATGAGGTAGGAAAGTTCCTTGCCTTCTTTTTATGGTTTATTTCTAGTTTGATGCCTTCATGGTCAGAAAAGATGGTTGATATGATTTCAATCTTGGTGTATCTGTTGATGTTTGTCTTGTGCCCCAGTATGTGATCGATCCTGGAGAATGATCCGTGTGCGCTTGAGAAAAATGTGTACTCCATTTTTTTGGGGTTTAGTGTTCTATAGATGTCTGTTAAGCCCAATTGCTCTAGGTCTTTATTTAGAGCTTTGGTTTCTTTACTTATTTTTTGTCTTGTTGATCTATCCATTGTTGATAGTGGTGTGTTGAAGTCTCCCACTACGTATGTGTTTTCTCTGATGTCTGTTTTCAGAGAGGACAACAGTTGTCTGATATATTTTGGTGCTCCTTCGTTTGGTGAGTATATGTTAATGAGTGTTATTTCTTCTTGACGTATTGTCCCCTTGATCATAATGTAGTGACCATTGGGGTCTCTTTTTATCTTTTTGAGTTTGAAATCTGTTTTATCTGATATAAGTATAGCTGTTCCTGCTTTCTTTTTTGGTCCATTTGCTTGTAGGATTGTTTTCCATCCTTTAACTTTGAGCCTATTTTTATCTTTTGTAGCTAAATGTGTTTCCTGGAGACAGCAAAAGGTTGGGTTTTGTTTCTTAATCCAGGCTGCAACTCTGTGTCTTTTTATTGAAGAGTTTAGTCCATTTACATTTAGAGTTAATATTGATATGTTAACATCTGTATTTGCCATTGTGTTTGTCTTTCCTTTGATTTTATTTATTTATTCTTTTAATAACTTTTTTTTTTTTTGGCCTTCTTTCATTGTTATTCGTCGCTCTGAGGTTCTGGCTTTAGGACTCCTTGTAGTATTTTTTGGAGTGGGGGTTTAGTTGCAATGAAATTCCGGAGTTTCTGTTTGTCTGGGAAGGTCCATATTCTTTCTTCAAAGAGGAAGGAGAGCTTTGCGGGATAGAGTATTCTTGGTTGGCATCTGTTTTCTTGGAGTCTGTTGACTATGTCCCTCCACTCTCTCCTTGCCCGTAGTGTTTCTTCGGAGAAGTCTGATGTCAGCCTGATTGGTTTTCCTTTGAATGTTATCTGTTTCTTCCCTCTTGCCAGCTTCATTATTTTTTCCTTGTCCTGGATTCTTGGGAGCTTTACTATTATGTGTCTTGCTGTATTTTTCCTTTCGTCGTGGAAGTTTGGTGTTCTTCTTGCTTCTTGTATATCAATTTTCAGCTCCTTCTTCACATTTGGGAAGTTCTCTTCAATTATCTCTTTGAATATTTTCTCTGTTCCTACATCTCTCTCCTCTCCTTCTGGTATTCCTATAACTCTTATATTTCCTTTCCTCATGGAGTCAGATAGTTCCCGAAGTCTTTCTTCGTTCTTTTTCCTTCGTACTTCTCTTTCCTTCTCTGTTTTGGTTCTTTTTATTTCTGTGTCTTCAAGATTACTTATTCGTTCTTCCATTTCATCTATTCTGCTTTCATTGCTTTTCCCAGAATTCTTTAGTTCTTCCATTAATTCTTTGATCTCCTGCATTTCTTTTACTTCCCTCTTTAGGGACTCAATTTCTTTCTTCTGACCATTGTTTTCCCTCTCTAGGGACTCAATTGCATTCTTCTGATCGTTGATTATTTTTCCCTTATCATTGTTTTCCTTTATGACTTCTGTCAGTTTTTTAATCACGGCAATTTTAAATTCTCTTTCTGGAAGGCTCAGAAATTCTTCCAAGTTATTGTCGTTGCAATCTGGGGGCTGGCTTTCTTTTTGTGGTGTGCTTTTTCTCTGGAGAGTTGCTAGGTTGCGTGTGGTTCTTCTCCTCCCTACTGTCTGTTTTCTAATTTGCCGTATGCGTTGGGACACTGTGTTGTTGGGACTTGCCGGCATCTTGGGTGGGCTTCTCTGTTCCCCTCTGGTTCTTCCAGGAGTCATCTGTCAGTTTCAAGCAGCCTTTACTGGAGAAAGGTCCCTGTTCTAAAATGCCGATGTGGGGACACACTCCCCTGTGCGCCTGGTCTGCCCCGGCGGTGGGTTCCTGCTCCCCTCTGGGCTTGGACTGCAGGCCAGAGGGGGTCTGGCGTGGGCGAACTTCCCCCGCTCACCTCTGGCTCCTGGGGAAGCCTTCTGCAGGTAGTCTTTACTGAAGAAATGTCCCTGTTCTAAAATGGTGATGTGGGACACACTCCCTGCGCTTCTGGTCTCAGGCACACTATTCTGCGCGCCTGGTCTGCCCCGGCTGTGGGTGCTCGCTCTCCCTGTGGGCTCAGACTACTTGTTCAGAAGGGGCCCGGTGTGGGCTAACTCCCCAGCTGGCCACTAGCTCCTTCAGTAGCCTGTGCTGGGGTCAAGTCGCTAGGTGGCACCAGAGATCTCTCCTAGAGCCCTTGGGGAGCTGATTTTCCACCCCGTGGGACAGGGAGCAGAGCGGGGATGGTAGGGTACACCTCAACGGCTTTGGGGTGCTGTGTCTGCCTTGTGCCCCACCGTCGTGGGGAACCCACGCCCCTAATTTCGTGCCCCGGGTCTCAGTTCCAAAGCCCTCAGTTCCAGGACGCGGGCTGTAGCCCAGATCAGTGGCGCGGGAATGGCGCCTTTTGAATCCCGCTCCCCTGCCTGGGCGCCTTGTTCCTGCTCACTCAGGGAGGGCCTCCGCCCGGGTCTCAGTTCCAAAGCCCTCAGTTCCAGGACGCGGGCTGTAGCCCAGATCAGTGGCGCGGGAATGGCGCCTTTTGAATCCCGCTCCCCTGCCTGGGCACCTTGTTCCTGCTCACTCAGGGAGGGCCTCCGCCGTCTCCCCGCAAGCCTAGGTCGCAGGCGCGGGGCCCTGGGCAGCTGCAATCCGAGCGCTGCTTTCGCGCAAGCTTACCGGGCGGCCGGGGCTGTGTGCTGGTGCTGGTCTCCTCCTGGTGGGCGGGGCTCTCTTTAATGGCGCCTGGAGCTCACCTCTGAGGCGGATCCTGCAGGGTTCGCCTCAGCTCCCGTTCACGGGGTGTGGTGGCTGAAATAGTTCCTTTCCACTCACAGTCCCACTTGCTGCGTCCGTTTTTCTTGTTGGCCGTTTTGGTTTGTTGTTTTCCTCCTCTCTGCCGGTCGGAGAGTGCCGCCTCTGTGGGCGGGGGAGGGGAGCAGGGTTCTGCGCTTCCCTCCCTTCTGGTCCTCTTTTATGGCCACTTTCTTCTTCGGGCAGTTTGCTGGAGTGGTCCGTTTATCTTCCGTGTCCCAGTTCTCACTGGGACCTGCCGCTTTTCCTCCCTATTAACTTTTTTTAATGGGAGATCTTACTCGCAGCGTCTCCTCGCCGCCATGTTGCTCCTTGTTCCTCTACTAATTCGCTTTTTCGGCTTATTCTTCTCTTAATGTGACTTTTCGGCTTATTCTTTTGTGATTTCTGCTTTTTCCTCTTATTCTTCTGTTTCCTCTTCTTGTTCTTCCGTTTTCTAGTTCTTTCTCTTGTAGTTCTACATCTCCTTCTTCTTCTTCATCTTCTGTTTCTTCTGCATTTTTTGCTTTTTCAATTACCTCTTCTTCTACTGCTTCTTCTCCGTCTTCTAGGGCTTATTCTTCTGTTTTCCTGCTTTCTCCTCTTCTTCTTCTGTTTCCTCTTCTTGTTCTTGTTTTTCTTCTAGTTCTTCTATTTCTTGTTGTAGTTCCACATCTCCTAATCCTTCTTCATCGTCTGTTTCTTCTGCATTTTCTGCTTTTTCAATTACCTCCTCTTCTTCTGCCTCTTCTTCAGCTTATTCTACTGTTTTTTCTGCTTTTTCGTCTTATTCTTCTGTTTCCTCTTCTTGTTCTTCCTTTTTTTTGTTCTTTCTCTTCTTGTAGTTCTACAACTCCTTCTTCATACTCTTCTATATATTCTGATTTTTTGGCTTTTTGAATTACTTCTTCTATTACTTCTGCTTCTTCTTCAGGTTATTCTTTTGTTATTTCTGCTTTTTCGGCTTATTCTTCTGTTATATATTCTTTTTCGGCTTATTCTTTTGTTATCTACTTTTTCCTCTTATTCTTATGTTTCTTCTTCTTGTTCTGGTTCTTCTAGTTTCTAGTTCTTGTTGTAGTTCTACATCACCTTCATTTTCTTCATCTTTCTGTTTCTTCTGCATATTTTGCTTTTTTAATTACTACTTCTTCTGCTTTTTCTGCTTCTTCCTGAGCTTCATCTACTGTTATTTCTGGGTTTGCTGCTTAACATCTACTCTTTCGCTTTTTCTGCTTATTCCTCTATTATTTCAGCTTTTTCTTCTGATTCTTTGGTTTTTTCTGTTTTTCCTCTTATTCTTCTGTTTCCTATTCTTGCTCTTGTATTTCTTCTAGTACTCCTATTTCTTTTTGTAGTTCTACATCTCCTTCTT
This sequence comes from Talpa europaea, assembly GCF_964194135.1. Taxonomy (NCBI): domain Eukaryota; kingdom Metazoa; phylum Chordata; class Mammalia; order Eulipotyphla; family Talpidae; genus Talpa; species Talpa europaea. Next base: position 190,060 of record NW_028168041.1, on the reverse strand, counting down.
CTTCTTCATCTTCTTCCGTTTCTTCTGGCATTTTTGCTTTTTCAATTACTTCCTCTTCTGTTTCTTTTGCTTCTTCTTCATGTTATTCTGTTATTTCTGCTTTCTCGGCTTATTTTTCTGTTATTTCTGCTTTTTCCTCTTATTCTTCCGTTTTTTTTCTTGTGCTTCTAATTCTTCTTGTTCTTCTTGTAGTTCTAAATCTCCTTCTTCATCTTCTTCTGTTTCTTCTGCTTTTTTGCTTTTTCAATTCCATCTTCTTCTGCTTCTTCTGCTTCTTCTTCAGCTTTTTACTTCTGTTATTTCTGCTTTTTCAGCTTATTCTTCTGCTATTGATGGATTTTCAGCTTATTTTTCTGTTATTTCTGCTTTTTCGGCTTATTCTTTTGTTATTTCTGCTCTTTCCTCTTAGTCTTCTGTTTATTCTTGTGTTCTTCTAGTTCTTCTTGTTCTTCTTGTAGTTCTACATCTCCTTCTTCTTTTTTCATCATCTTCTGTTTCTTCTGCATATTTTGCCTTTTCAATTGCTTCTTCTGCTTCCTCTGCTTTTTCCTCTGCTTAATCTACAGTTATTTCTGGGTTTTCGGCTTATTCTTCTACTAATTCGCTTTTTCGGCTTATTCTTCTCTTATTTGTGACTTTTCGGCTTATTCTTTTGTGATTTCTGCTTTTTCCTCTTATTCTTCTCTTTCCTCTTCTTGTTCTTCCGTTTTTTAGTTCTTTCTCTTGTAGTTCTACATCTCCTTCTTCTTCTTCATCTTCTGTTTCTTCTGCATTTTTTGCTTTTTCAATTACATCTTCTTCTACTGCTTCTTCTCAGTCTTCTAGGGCTTATTCTTCTGTTTTCCTGCTTTCTCCTCTTCTTCTTCTGTTTCCTCTTCTTGTTCTTGTTTTTCTTCTAGTTCTTCTATTTCTTGTTGTAGTTCCACATCTCCTAATCCTTCTTCATCGTCTGTTTCTTCTGCATTTTCTACTTTTTCAATTACCTCCTCTTCTTCTGCCTCTTCTTCAGCTTATTCTACTGTTTTTTCTGCTTTTTCGTCTTATTCTTCTGTTTCCTCTTCTTGTTCTTCCTTTTTTCTTGTTCTTTCTCTTCTTGTAGTTCTACATCTCCTTCTTCATACTCTTCTATATATTCTGATTTTTTGGCTTTTTGAATTACTTCTTCTATTACTTCTGCTTCTTCTTCAGGTTATTCTTTTGTTATTTCTGCTTTGTCGGCTTATTCTTCTGTTATCTACTTTTTCCTCTTATTCTTATGTTTCTTCTTCTTGTTCTGGTTCTTCTAGTTTCTAGTTCTTGTTGTAGTTCTACATCACCTTCATTTTCTTCATCTTTCTGTTTCTTCTGCATATTTTGCTTTTTTAATTACTACTTCTTCTGCTTTTTCTGCTTCTTCCTGAGCTTCATCTACTGTTATTTCTGGGTTTGCTGCTTAACTTCTACTCTTTCGCTTTTTCTGCTTATTCCTCTATTATTTCAGCTTTTTCGGCTGATTCTTTGGTTTTTTCTGTTTTTCCTCTTATTCTTCTGTTTCCTATTCTTGCTCTTGTATTTCTTCTAGTACTCCTATTTCTTTTTGTAGTTCTACATCTCCTTCTTCTTCTTCATCTTCTTCCGTTTCTTCTGGCATTTTTGCTTTTTCAATTACTTCCTCTTCTGTTTCTTCTGCTTCTTCTTCATGTTATTCTGTTATTTCTGCTTTCTCGGCTTATTTTTCTGTTATTTCTGCTTTTTCCTCTTATTCTTCCGTTTTTTCTTCTTGTGCTTCTAATTCTTCTTGTTCTTCTTGTAGTTCGAAATCTCCTTCTTCTTCATCTTCTTCTGTTTCTTCTGCTTTTTTGCTTTTTCAATTCCATCTTCTTCTGCTTCTTCTGCTTCTTCTTCAGCTTTTTACTTCTGTTATTTCTGCTTTTTCAGCTTATTCTTCTGCTATTGATGGATTTTCAGCTTATTTTTCTGTTATTTCTGCTTTTTCGGCTTATTCTTTTGTTATTTCTGATGTTTCCTCTTAGTCTTCTGTTTATTCTTGTGTTCTTCTAGTTCTTCTTGTTCTTCTTGTAGTTCTACATCTCCTTCTTCTTTTTTCATCATCTTCTGTTTCTTCAGCATATTTTGCTTTTTCAATTGCTTCTTCTGCTTCCTCTGCTTTTTCCTCTGCTTAATCTACAGTTATTTCTGGGTTTTCGGCTTATTCTTCTACTAATTCGCTTTTTCGGCTTATTCTTCTCTTATTTGTGACTTTTCGGCTTATTCTTTTGTGATTTCTGCTTTTTCCTCTTATTCTTCTGTTTCCTCTTCTTGTTCTTCCGTTTTCTAGTTCTTTCTCTTGTAGTTCTACATCTCCTTCTTCTTCTTCATCTTCTGTTTCTTCTGCATTTTTTGCTTTTTCAATTACCTCTTCTTCTACTGCTTCTTCTCCGTCTTCTAGGGCTTATTCTTCTGTTTTCCTGCTTTCTCCTCTTCTTCTTCTGTTTCCTCTTCTTGTTCTTGTTTTTCTTCTAGTTCTTCTATTTCTTGTTGTAGTTCCACATCTCCTAATCCTTCTTCATCGTCTGTTTCTTCTGCATTTTCTTCTTTTTCAATTACCTCCTCTTCTTCTGCCTCTTCTTCAGCTTATTCTACTGTTTTTTCTGCTTTTTCGTCTTATTCTTCTGTTTCCTCTTCTTGTTCTTCCTTTTTTCTTGTTCTTTTTCTTCTTGTAGTTCTACATCTCCTTCTTCATACTCTTCTATATATTCTGATTTTTTGGCTTTTTGAATTACTTCTTCTATTACTTCTGCTTCTTCTTCAGGTTATTCTTTTGTTATTTCTGCTTTGTCGGCTTATTCTTCTGTTATATATGCTTTTTCGGCTTATTCTTCTGTTATCTACTTTTTCCTCTTATTCTTATGTTTCTTCTTCTTGTTCTGGTTCTTCTAGTTTCTAGTTCTTGTTGTAGTTCTACATCACCTTCATTTTCTTCATCTTTCTGTTTCTTCTGCATATTTTGCTTTTTTAATTACTACTTCTTCTGCTTCTTCTGCTTCTTCCTGAGCTTCATCTACTGTTATTTCTGGGTTTGCTGCTAAACTTCTACTCTTTCGCTTTTTCTGCTTATTCCTCTATTATTTCAGCTTTTTCGGCTGATTCTTTGGTTTTTTCTGTTTTTCCTCTTATTCTTCTGTTTCCTATTCTAGCTCTTGTATTTCTTCTAGTACTGCTATTTCTTTTTGTAGTTCTACATCTCCTTCTTCTTCTTCATCTTCTTCCGTTTCTTCTGGCCTTTTTGCTTTTTCAATTACTTCCTCTTCTGTTTCTTCTGCTTCTTCTTCATGTTATTCTGTTATTTCTGCTTTCTCGGCTTATTTTTCTGTTATTTCTGCTTTTTCCTCTTATTCTTCCGTTTTTTCTTCTTGTGCTTCTAATTCTTCTTGTTCTTCTTGTAGTTCGAAATCTCCTTCTTCTTCATCTTCTTCTGTTTCTTCTGCTTTTTTGCTTTTTCAATTCCATCTTCTTCTGCTTCTTCTGCTTCTTCTTCAGCTTTTTACTTCTGTTATTTCTGCTTTTTCAGCTTATTCTTCTGCTATTGATGGTTTTTCAGCTTATTTTTCTGTTATTTCTGCTTTTTCGGCTTATTCTTTTGTTATTTCTGCTGTTTCCTCTTAGTCTTCTGTTTATTCTTGTGTTCTTCTACTTCTTCTTGTTCTTCTTGTAGTTCTACATCTCCTTCTTCTTTTTTCATCATCTTCTGTTTCTTCAGCATATTTTGCCTTTTCAATTGCTTCTTCTGCTTCCTCTGCTTTTTCCTCTGCTTAATCTACAGTTATTTCTGGGTTTTCGGCTTATTCTTCTACTAATTCGCTTTTTCGGCTTATTCTTCTCTTATTTGTGACTTTTCGGCTTATTCTTTTGTGATTTCTGCTTTTTCCTCTTATTCTTCTGTTTCCTCTTCTTGTTCTTCCGTTTTCTAGTTCTTTCTCTTGTAGTTCTACATCTCCTTCTTCTTCTTCATCTTCTGTTTCTTCTGCATTTTTTGCTTTTTCAATTACCTCTTCTTCTACTGCTTCTTCTCCGTCTTCTAGGGCTTATTCTTCTGTTTTCCTGCTTTCTCCTCTTCTTCTTCTGTTTCCTCTTCTTGTTCTTGTTTTTCTTCTAGTTCTTCTATTTCTTGTTGTAGTTCCACATCTCCTAATCCTTCTTCATCGTCTGTTTCTTCTGCATTTTCTTCTTTTTCAATTACCTCCTCTTCTTCTGCCTCTTCTTCAGCTTATTCTACTGTTTTTTCTGCTTTTTCGTCTTATTCTTCTGTTTCCTCTTCTTGTTCTTCCTTTTTTCTTGTTCTTTTTCTTCTTGTAGTTCTACATCTCCTTCTTCATACTCTTCTATATATTCTGATTTTTTGGCTTTTTGAATTACTTCTTCTATTACTTCTGCTTCTTCTTCAGGTTATTCTTTTGTTATTTCTGCTTTGTCGGCTTATTCTTCTGTTATATATGCTTTTTCGGCTTATTCTTCTGTTATCTACTTTTTCCTCTTATTCTTATGTTTCTTCTTCTTGTTCTGGTTCTTCTAGTTTCTAGTTCTTGTTGTAGTTCTACATCACCTTCATTTTCTTCATCTTTCTGTTTCTTCTGCATATTTTGCTTTTTTAATTACTACTTCTTCTGCTTCTTCTGCTTCTTCCTGAGCTTCATCTACTGTTATTTCTGGGTTTGCTGCTTAACTTCTACTCTTTCGCTTTTTCTGCTTATTCCTCTATTATTTCAGCTTTTTCGGCTGATTCTTTGGTTTTTTCTGTTTTTCCTCTTATTCTTCTGTTTCCTATTCTAGCTCCTGTATTTCTTCTAGTACTGCTATTTCTTTTTGTAGTTCTACATCTCCTTCTTCTTCTTCATCTTCTTCCATTTCTTCTGGCCTTTTTGCTTTTTCAATTACTTCCTCTTCTGTTTCTTCTGCTTCTTCTTCATGTTATTCTGTTATTTCTGCTTTCTCGGCTTATTTTTCTGTTATTTCTGCTTTTTCCTCTTATTCTTCCGTTTTTTCTTCTTGTGCTTCTAATTCTTCTTGTTCTTCTTGTTGTTCTAAATCTCCTTCTTCTTCATCTTCTTCTGTTTCTTCTGCTTTTTTGCTTTTTCAATTCCATCTTCTTCTGCATCTTCTGCTTCTTCTTCAGGTTTTTACTTCTGTTATTTCTGCTTTTTCAGCTTATTCTTCTGCTATTGATGGTTTTTCAGCTTATTTTTCTGTTATTTCTGCTTTTTCGGCTTATTCTTTTGTTATTTCTGCTGTTTCCTCTTAGTCTTCTGTTTATTCTTGTGTTCTTCTACTTCTTCTTGTTCTTCTTGTAGTTCTACATCTCCTTCTTCTTCTTTCATCATCTTCTGTTTCTTCTGCATATTTTGCCTTTTCAATTGCTTCTTCTGCTTCCTCTGCTTTTTCCTCTGCTTAATCTACATTTATTTCTGGGTTTTCGGCTTATTCTTCTACTAATTCGCTTTTTCGGCTTATTCTTCTCTTATTTGTGACTTTTCGGCTTATTCTTTTGTGATTTCTGCTTTTTCCTCTTATTCTTCTGTTTCCTCTTCTTGTTCTTCCGTTTTCTAGTTCTTTCTCTTGTAGTTCTACATCTCCTTCTTCTTCTTCATCTTCTGTTTCTTCTGCATTTTTTGCTTTTTCAATTACCTCTTCTTCTACTGCTTCTTCTCCGTCTTCTAGGGCTTATTCTTCTGTTTTCCTGCTTTCTCCTCTTCTTCTTCTGTTTCCTCTTCTTGTTCTTGTTTTTCTTCTAGTTCTTCTATTTCTTGTTGTAGTTCCACATCTCCTAATCCTTCTTCATCGTCTGTTTCTTCTGCATTTTCTGCTTTTTCAATTACCTCCTCTTCTTCTGCCTCTTCTTCAGCTTATTCTACTGTTTTTTCTGCTTTTTCGTCTTATTCTTCTGTTTCATCTTCTTGTTCTTCCTTTTTTCTTGTTCTTTCTCTTCTTGTAGTTCTACAACTCCTTCTTCATACTCTTCTATATATTCTGATTTTTTGGCTTTTTGAATTACTTCTTCTATTACTTCTGCTTCTTCTTCAGGTTATTCTTTTGTTATTTCTGCTTTTTCGGCTTATTCTTCTGTTATATATGCTTTTTCGGCTTATTCTTTTGTTATCTACTTTTTCCTCTTATTCTTATGTTTCTTCTTCTTGTTCTGGTTCTTCTAGTTTCTAGTTCTTGTTGTAGTTCTACATCATCTTCATTTTCTTCATCTTTCTGCTTCTGCATATTTTGCTTTTTTAATTACTACTTCTTCTGCTTCTTCTGCTTCTTCCTGAGCTTCATCTACTGTTATTTCTGTGTTTGTTGCTTAACTTCTACTCTTTCGGTTTTTCTGCTTATTCCTCTATTATTTCAGCTTTTTCGGCTGATTCTTTGGTTTCTTCTGTTTTTCCTCTTATTCTTCTGTTTCCTATTCTTGCTCTTGTATTTCTTCTAGTACTCCTATTTCTTTTTGTAGTTCTACATCTCCTTCTTCTTCTTCATCTTCTTCCATTTCTTCTGGCATTTTTGCTTTTTCAATTACTTCCTCTTCTGTTTCTTCTGCTTCTTCTTCATGTTATTCTGTTATTTCTGCTTTCTCGGCTTATTTTTCTGTTATTTCTGATTTTTCCTCTTATTCTTCCATTTTTTCTTCTTGTGCTTCTAATTCTTCTTGTTCTTCTTGTTGTTCTAAATCTCCTTCTTCTTCATCTTCTTCTGTTTCTTCTGCTTTTTTTGCTTTTTCAATTCCATCTTCTTCTGCTTCTTCTGCTTCTTCTTCAGGTTTTTACTTCTGTTATTTCTGCTTTTTCAGCTTATTCTTCTGCTATTGATGGTTTTTCAGCTTATTTTTCTGTTATTTCTGCTTTTTCGGCTTATTCTTTTGTTATTTCTGCTGTTTCCTCTTAGTCTTCTGTTTATTCTGTGTTCTTCTAGTTCTTCTTGTTCTTCTTGTAGTTCTACATCTCCTTCTTCTTTTTTCATCATCTTCTGTTTCTTCAGCATATTTTGCCTTTTCAATTGCTTCTTCTGCTTCCTCTGCTTTTTCCTCTGCTTAATCTACAGTTATTTCTGGGTTTTCGGCTTATTCTTCAACTAATTCGCTTTTTCGGCTTATTCTTCTCTTATTTGTGACTTTTCGGCTTATTCTTTTGTGATTTCTGCTTTTTCCTCTTATTCTTCTGTTTCCTCTTCTTGTTCTTCCGTTTTCTAGTTCTTTCTCTTGTAGTTCTACATCTCCTTCTTCTTCTTCATCTTCTGTTTCTTCTGCATTTTTTGCTTTTTCAATTACCTCTTCTTCTACTGCTTCTTCTCCGTCTTCTAGGGCTTATTCTTCTGTTTTCCTGCTTTCTCCTCTTCTTCTTCTGTTTCCTCTTCTTGTTCTTGTTTTTCTTCTAGTTCTTCTATTTCTTGTTGTAGTCCCACATCTCCTTCTCCTTCTTCATCGTCTGTTTCTTCTGCATTTTCTGCTTTTTCAATTACCTCCTATTCTTCTGCCTCTTCTTCAGCTTATTCTACTGTTTTTTCTGCTTTTTCGTCTTATTCTTCTGTTTCCTCTTCTTGTTCTTCCTTTTTTCTTGTTCTTTCTCTTCTTGTAGTTCTACATCTCCTTCTTCATACTCTTCTATATGTTCTGATTTTTTGGCTTTTTGAATTACTTCTTCTATTACTTCTGCTTCTTCTTCAGGTTATTCTTTTGTTATTTCTGCTTTGTCGGCTTATTTTTCTCTTATATATGCTTTTTCGGCTTATTCTTTTGTTATCTACTTTTTCCTCTTATTCTTATGTTTCTTCTTCTTGTTCTGGTTCTTCTAGTTTCTAGTTCTTGTTGTAGTTCTACATCACCTTCATTTTCTTCATCTTTCTGTTTCTTCTGCATATTTTGCTTTTTTAATTACTACTTCTTCTGCTTCTTCTGCTTCTTCCTGAGCTTCATCTACTGATATTTCTGGGTTTGCTGCTTAACTTCTACTCTTTCGCTTTTTCTGCTTATTCCTCTATTATTTCAGCTTTTTCCGCTGATTCTTTGGTTTATTCTGTTTATCCTCTTATTCTTCAGTTTCCTATTCTTACTCTTGTATTTATTCCAGTACTCTTATTTCTTTTTGTAGTTCTACATCTCCTTCTTCTTCTTCATCTTCTTCCGTTTCTTCTGGCATTTTTGCTTTTTCAATTACTTCCTCTTCTGTTTCTTCTGCTTCTTCTTCATGTTATTCTGTTATTTCTGCTTTCTCGGCTTATTTTTATGTTATTTCTGCTTTTTCCTCTTATTCTTCCGTTTTTTCTTCTTGTGCTTCTAATTCTTCTTGTTCTTCTTGTAGTCTAAATCTCCTTCTTCTTCATCTTCTTCTGTTTCTTCTGCTTTTTTGCTTTTTCAATTCCATCTTCTTCTGCTTCTTCTGCTTCTTCTTCAGCTTTTTACTTCTGTTATTTCTGCTTTTTCTGCTTATTCCTCTATTATTTCAGCTTTTTCGGCTGATTCTTTGGTTTTTTCTGTTTTTCCTCTTATTCTTCTGTTTCCTATTCTTGCTCTTGTATTTCTTCTAGTACTCTTATTTCTTTTTGTAGTTCTACATCTCCTTCTTCTTCTTCATCTTCTTCCGTTACTTCTGGCATTTTTGTTTTTTCAATTACTTCCTCTTCTCTTTCTTCTGCTTCTTCTTCATGTTATTCTGTTATTTCTGCTTTCTCGGCTTATTTTTCTGTTATTTCTGCTTTTTCATCTTATTCTTCCGTTTTTTCTTCTTGTGCTTCTAATTCTTCTTGTTCTTCTTGTAGTTCTAAATCTCCTTCTTCTTCATCTTCTTCTGTTTCTTCTGCTTTTTTTGCTTTTTCAATTCCATCTTCTTCTGCTTCTTCTGCTTCTTCTTCAGCTTTTTACTTCTGTTATTTCTGCTTTTTCAGCTCATTCTTCTGCTATTGATGGTTTTTCAGCTTATTTTTCCGTTATTTCTGCTTTTTCGGCTTATTCTTTTGTTATTTCTGCTGTTTCCTCTTAGTCTTCTGTTTATTCTTGGGTTCTTCTAGTTCTTCTTGTTCTTCTTGTAGTTCTACATCTCCTTCTTCTTTTTTCATCATCTGTTTCTTCTGCATATTTTGCCTTTTCAATTGCTTCTTCTGCTTCCTCTGCTTTTTCCTCTGCTTAATCTACAGTTATTTCTGGGTTTTCGGCTTATTCTTCTACTAATTCGCTTTTTCGGCTTATTCTTCTCTTATTTGTGACTTTTCGGCTTATTCTTTTGTGATTTCTGCTTTTTCCTCTTATTCTTCTGTTTCCTCTTCTTGTTCTTCCGTTTTCTAGTTCTTTCTCTTGTAGTTCTACATCTCCTTTTTCTTCTTCATCTTCTGTTTCTTCTGCTTTTTTTGCTTTTTCAATTACCTCTTCTTCTACTGCTTCTTCTCCGTCTTCTAGGGCTTATTCTTCTGTTTTCCTGCTTTCTCCTCTTCTTCTTCTGTTTCCTCTTCTTGTTCTTGTTTTTCTTCTAGTTCTTCTATGTCTTGTTGTAGTTCCACATCTCCTTCTCCTTCTTCATCGTCTGTTTCTTCTGCATTTTCTGCTTTTTCAATTCCCTCCTCTTCTTCTGCCTCTTCTTCAGCTTATTCTACTGTTTTTTCTGCTTTTTCGTCTTATTCTTCTGTTTCCTCTTCTTGTTCTTCCTTTTTTCTTGTTCTTTCTCTTCTTGTAGTTCTGCATCTCCTTCTTCATACTCTTCTATATATTCTGATTTTTTGGCTTTTTGAATTACTTCTTCTATTACTTCTGCTTCTTCTTCAGGTTATTCTTTTGCTATTTCTGCTTTTTCGGCTTATTCTTCTGTTATATATGCTTTTTCGGCTTATTCTTCTGTTATCTACTTTTTCCTCTTATTCTTATATTTCTTCTTCTTGTTCTGGTTCTTCTAGTTTCTAGTTCTTGTTGTAGTTCTACATCACCTTCATTTTCTTCATCTTTCTGTTTCTTCTGCATATTTTGCTTTTTCAATTACTACTTCTTCTGATTCTTCTGCTTCTTCATGAGCTTAATCTACTGTTATTTCTGGGTTTGCTGCTTAACTTCTACTCTTTTGCTTTTTCTGCTTATTCCTCTATTATTTCAGCTTTTTCGGCAGATTCTTTGTTTTTTTTTCGGTTTTTCCTCTTATTCTTCTGTTTCTTATTCTTGCTCTTGTGTTTCTTCTAGTACTCCTATTTCTTTTTGTAGTTCTATATCTCCTTCTTCTTCTTCATCTTCTTCTGTTTCTTCTGGCATTTTTGCTTTTTCAATTACTTCCTCTTCTGTTTCTTCTGCTTCTTCTTCATGTTATTCTTTTATTTCTGCTTTCTCGGCTTATTTTTCTGTTATTTCTGCTTTTTCCTCTTATTCTTCCGTTTTTTCTTCTTGTGCTTCTAATTCTTCTTGTTCTTCTTGTAGTTCTAAATCTCCTTCTTCTTCATCTTCTTCTGTTTCTTCTCCTTTTTTGCTTTTTCAATTCCATCTTCTTCTGCTTCTTCTGCTTCTTCTTCAGCTTTTTACTTCTGTTATTTCTGCTTTTTCAGCTTATTCTTCTGCTAGTGATGGTTTTTCAGCTTATTTTTCTGTTATTTCTTCTTTTTCGGCTTATTCTTTTGTTATTTCTGCTGTTTCCTCTTAGTCTTCTGTTTATTCTTGTGTTCTTCTAGTTCTTCTTGTTCTTCTTGTAGTTCTACATCTCCTTCTTCTTTTTTCATCATCTTCTGTTTCTTCTGCATATTTTGCCTTTTCAATTGCTTCTTCTGCTTCCTCTGCTTTTTCCTCTGCTTAATCTACAGTTATTTCTGGGTTTTCGGCTTATTCTTCTACTAATTCGCTTTTTCGGCTTATTCTTCTCTTATTTGTGACTTTTCGGCTTATTCTTTTGTGATTTCTGCTTTTTCCTCTTATTCTTCTGTTTCCTCTTCTTGTTCTTCCGTTTTCTAGTTCTTTCTCTTGTAGTTCTACATCTCCTTCTTCTTCTTCATCTTCTGTTTCTTCTGCATTTTTTGCTTTTTCAATTACCTCTTCTTCTACTGCTTCTTCTCCATCTTCTAGGGCTTATTCTTCTGTTTTCCTGCTTTCTCCTCTTCTTCTTCTGTTTCCTCTTCTTGTTCTTGTTTTTCTTCTAGTTCTTCTATTTCTTGTTGTACTTCCACATCTCCTAATCCTTCTTCATCGTCTGTTTCTTCTGCATTCTCTGCTTTTTCAATTACCTCCTCCTCTTCTGCCTCTTCTTCAGCTTATTCTACTGTTTTTTCTGCTTTTTCGTCTTATTCTTCTGTTTCCTCTTCTTGTTCTTCCCTTTTTTCTTTTTCTGTCTCTTCTTGTAGTTCTACATCTCCTTCTTCATACTCTTCTATATATTCTGATTTTTTGGCTTTTTGAATTACTTCTTCTATTACTTCTGCTTCTTCTTCAGGTTATTCTTTTTTTATTTCTGCTTTTTCGGCTTATTCTTCTGTTATATATGCTTTTTCGGCTTATTCTTCTGTTATCTACTTTTTCCTCTTATTCTTATGTTTCTTCTTCTTGTTCTGGTTCTTCTAGTTTCTAGTTCTTGTTGTAGTACTACATCACCTTCATTTTCTTCATCTTTCTGTTTCTTCTGCATATTTTGCTTTTTTAATTACTACTTCTTCTGCTTCTTCTGCTTCTTCCTGAGCTTCATCTACTGTTATTTCTGGGTTTGCTGCTTAACTTCTACTCTTTCGCTTTTTCTGCTTATTCCTCTATTATTTCAGCTTTTTCGGCTGATTCTTTGGTTTTTTCTGTTTTTCCTCTTATTCTTCTGTTTCCTATTCTTGCTCTTGTATTTCTTCCAGTACTCCTATTTCTTTTTGTAGTTCTACATCTCCTTCTTCTTCTTAATCTTCTTCCATTTCTTCTGGCATTTTTGCTTTTTCAATTACTTCCTCTTCTGTTTCTTCTGCTTCTTCTTCATGTTATTCTGTTATTTCTGCTCTTTCGGCTTATTTTTCTGTTATTTCTGCTTTTTCCTCTTATTCTTCCGTTTTTTCTTCTTGTGCTTCTAATTCTTCTTGTTCTTCTTGTTGTTCTAAATCTCCTTATTCATCTTCTTCTGTTTCTTCTGCTTTTTTGCTTTTTCAATTCCATCTTCTTCTGCTTCTTCTGCTTCTTCTTCAGCTTTTTACTTCTGTTATTTCTGCTTTTTCAGCTTATTCTTCTGCTAGTGATGGTTTTTCAGCTTATTTTTCTGTTATTTCTTCTTTTTCGGCTTATTCTTTTGTTATTTCTGCTGTTTCCTCTTAGTCTTCTGTTTATTCTTGTGTTCTTCTAGTTCTTCTTGTTCTTCTTGTAGTTCTACATCTCCTTCTTCTTTTTTCATCATCTTCTGTTTCTTCTGCATATTTTGCCTTTTCAATTGCTTCTTCTGCTTCCTCTGCTTTTTCCTCTGCTTAATCTACAGTTATTTCTGGGTTTTCGGCTTATTCTTCTACTAATTCGCTTTTTCGGCTTATTCTTCTCTTATTTGTGACTTTTCGGCTTATTCTTTTGTGATTTCTGCTTTTTCCTCTTATTCTTCTGTTTCCTCTTCTTGTTCTTCCGTTTTCTAGTTCTTTCTCTTGTAGTTCTACATCTCCTTCTTCTTCTTCATCTTCTGTTTCTTCTGCATTTTTTGCTTTTTCAATTACCTCTTCTTCTACTGCTTCTTCTCCGTCTTCTAGGGCTTATTCTTCTGTTTTCCTGCTTTCTCCTCTTCTTCTTCTGTTTCCTCTTCTTGTTCCTGTTTTTCTTCTAGTTCTTCTATTTCTTGTTGTAGTTCCACATCTCCTAATCCTTCTTCATCGTCTGTTTCTTCTGCATTTTCTGCTTTTTCAATTACCTCCTCCTCTTCTGCCTCTTCTTCAGCTTATTCTACTGTTTTTTCTGCTTTTTCGTCTTATTCTTCTGTTTCCTCTTCTTGTTCTTCCTTTTTTCTTGTTCTTTCTCTTCTTGTAGTTCTACAACTCCTTCTTCATACTTTTCTATATATTCTGATTTTTTGGCTTTTTGAATTACTTCTTCTATTACTTCTGCTTCTTCTTCAGGTTATTCTTTTGTTATTTCTGCTTTGTCGGCTTATTCTTCTGTTATATATGCTTTTTCGGCTTATTCTTCTGTTATCTACTTTTTCCTCTTATTCTTATGTTTCTTCTTCTTGTTCTGGTTCTTCTAGTTTCTAGTTCTTGTTGTAGTTCTACATCACCTTCATTTTCTTCATCTTTCTGTTTCTTCTGCATATTTTGCTTTTTTAATTACTACTTCTTCTGCTTCTTCTGCTTCTTCCTGAGCTTCATCTACTGTTATTTCTGGGTTTGCTGCTTAACTTCTACTCTTTCGCTTTTTCTGCTTATTCCTCTATTATTTCAGCTTTTTCGGCTGATTCTTTGGTTTTTTCTGTTTTTCCTCTTATTCTTCTGTTTCCTATTCTTGCTCTTGTATTTCTTCCAGTACTCCTATTTCTTTTTGTAGTTCTACATCTCCTTCTTCTTCTTAATCTTCTTCCATTTCTTCTGGCATTTTTGCTTTTTCAATTACTTCCTCTTCTGTTTCTTCTGCTTCTTCTTTATGTTATTCTGTTATTTCTGCTCTTTCGGCTTATTTTTCTGTTATTTCTGCTTTTTCCTCTTATTCTTCCGTTTTTTCTTCTTGTGCTTCTAATTCTTCTTGTTCTTCTTGTTGTTCTAAATCTCCTTCTTATTCATCTTCTTCTGTTTCTTCTGCTTTTTTGCTTTTTCAATTCCATCTTCTTCTGCTTCTTCTGCTTCTTCTTCAGCTTTTTACTTCTGTTATTTCTGCTTTTTCAGCTTATTCTTCTGCTATTGATGGTTTTTCAGCGTATTTTTCTGTTATTTCTGCTTTTTCGGCTTATTCTTTTGTTATTTCTGCTGTTTCCTCTTAGTCTTCTGTTTATTCTTGTGTTCTTCTAGTTCTTCTAGTTCTTCTTTTAGTTCTACATCTCCTTCTTCTTTTTTCATCATCTTCTGTTTCTTCTGCATATTTTGCCTTTTCAATTGCTTCTTCTGCTTCCTCTGCTTTTTCCTCTGCTTAATCTACAGTTATTTCTGGGTTTTCGGCTTATTCTTCTACTAATTCGCTTTTTCGGCTTATTCTTCTCTTATTTGTGACTTTTCGGCTTATTCTTTTGTGATTTCTGCTTTTTCCTCTTATTCTTCTGTTTCCTCTTCTTGTTCTTCCGTTTTCTAGTTCTTTCTCTTGTAGTTCTACATCTCCTTCTTCTTCTTCATCTTCTGTTTCTTCTGCATTTTTTGCTTTTTCAATTACCTCTTCTTCTACTGCTTCTTCTCCGTCTTCTAGGGCTTATTCTTCTGTTTTCCTGCATTCTCCTCTTCTTCTTCTGTTTTCTCTTCTTTTTCTTGTTTTTCTTCTAGTTCTTCTATTTCTTGTTGTAGTTCCACATCTCCTTCTCCTTCTTCATCGTCTGTTTCTTCTGCATTTTCTGCTTTTTCAATTACCTCCTCTTCTGCCTCTTCTTCAGCTTATTCTACTGTTTTTTTCTGCTTTTTCGTCTTATTCTTCTGTTTCCTCTTCTTGTTCTTCCTTTTTTCTTGTTCTTTCTCTTCTTGTAGTTCTACATCTCCTTCTTCATACTCTTCTATATATTCTGATTTTTTGGCTTTTGAATTACTTCTTCTATTACTTCTGCTTCTTCTTCAGGTTATTCTTTTGTTATTTCTGCTTTATCGGCTTATTCTTCTGTTATATATGCTTTTTCGGCTTATTCTTCTGTTATCTACTTTTTCCTCTTATTCTTATGTTTCTTCTTCTTGTTCTGGTTCTTCTAGTTTCTAGTTCTTGTTGTAGTTCTACATCACCTTCATTTTCTTCATCTTTCTGTTTCTTCTGCATATTTTGCTTTTTTAATTACTACTTCTTCTGCTTCTTCTGCTTCTTCCTGAGCTTCATCTACTGTTACTTCTGGGTTTGCTGCTTAACTTCTACTCTTTCGCTTTTTCTGCTTATTCCTCTATTATTTCAGCTTTTTCGGATGATTCTTTGGTTTTTTCTGTTTTTCCTCTTATTCTTCTGTTTCCTATTCTTGCTCTTGTATTTCTTCTAGTACTCTTATTTCTTTTTGTAGTTCTACATCTCCTTCTTCTTCTTCATCTTCTTCTGTTTCTTCTGGCATTTTTGCTTTTTCAATTACTTCCTCTTCTGTTTCTTCTGCTTCTTCTTCATGTTATTCTGTTATTTCTGCTTTCTCGGCTTATTTTTCTGTTATTTCTGCTTTTTCCTCTTATTCTTCCGTTTTTTCTTCTTGTGCTTCTAATTCTTCTTGTTCTTCTTGTAGTTCTAAATCTCCTTCTTCTTCATCTTCTTCTGTTTCTTCTCCTTTTTTGCTTTTTCAATTCCATCTTCTTCTGCTTCTTCTGCTTCTTCTTCAGCTTTTTACTTTTGTTATTTCTGCTTTTTCAGCTTATTCTTCTGCTAGTGATGGTTTTTCAGCTTATTTTTCTGTTATTTCTTCTTTTTCGGCTTATTCTTTTGTTATTTCTGCTGTTTCCTCTTAGTCTTCTGTTTATTCTTGTGTTCTTCTAGTTCTTCTTGTTCTTCTTGTAGTTCTACATCTCCTTCTTCTTTTTTCATCATCTTCTGTTTCTTCTGCATATTTTGCCTTTTCAATTGCTTCGTCTGCTTCCTCTGCTTTTTCCTCTGCTTAATCTACAGTTATTTCTGGGTTTTCGGCTTATTCTTCTACTAATTCGCTTTTTCGGCTTATTCTTCTCTTATTTGTGACTTTTCGGCTTATTCTTTTGTGATTTCTGCTTTTTCCTCTTATTCTTCTGTTTCCTCTTCTTGTTCTTCCGTTTTCTAGTTCTTTCTCTTGTAGTTCTACATCTCCTTCTTCTTCTTCATCTTCTGTTTCTTCTGCATTTTTTGCTTTTTCAATTACCTCTTCTTCTACTGCTTCTTCTCCGTCTTCTAGGGCTTATTCTTCTGTTTTCCTGCTTTCTCCTCTTCTTCTTCTGTTTCCTCTTCTTGTTCTTGTTTTTCTTCTAGTTCTTCTATGTCTTGTTGTAGTTCCACATCTCCTTCTCCTTCTTCATCGTCTGTTTCTTCTGCATTTTCTGCTTTTTCAATTACATCCTCTTCTTCTGCCTCTTCTTCAGCTTATTCTACTGTTTTTTCTGCTTTTTCATCCTATTCTTCTGTTTCCTCTTCTTGTTCTTTCTTTTTTCTTGTTCTTTCTCTTCTTGTAGTTCTACATCTCCTTCTTCATACTCTTCTATATGTTCTGATTTTTTGGCTTTTTGAATTACTTCTTCTATTACTTCTGCTTCTTCTTCAGGTTATTCTTTTGTTATTTCTGCTTTTTCGGCTTATTCTTCTCTTATATATGCTTTTTCGGCTTATTCTTTTGTTATCTACTTTTTCCTCTTATTCTTATGTTTCTTCTTCTTGTTCTGGTTCTTCTAGTTTCTAGTTCTTGTTGTAGTTCTACATCACCTTCATTTTCTTCATCTTTCTGTTTCTTCTGCATATTTTGCTTTTTTAATTACTACTTCTTCTGCTTCTTCTGCTTCTTCCTGAGCTTCATCTACTGATATTTCTGGGTTTGCTGCTTAACTTCTACTCTTTCGCTTTTTCTGCTTATTCCTCTATTATTTCAGCTTTTTCCGCTGATTCTTTGGTTTATTCTGTTTATCCTCTTATTCTTCAGTTTCCTATTCTTACTCTTGTATTTATTCCAGTACTCTTATTTCTTTTTGTAGTTCTACATCTCCTTCTTATTCTTCATCTTCTTCCGTTTCTTCTGGCATTTTTGCTTTTTCAATTACTTCCTCTTCTGTTTCTTCTGCTTCTTCTTCATGTTATTCTGTTATTTCTGCTTTCTCGGCTTATTTTTATGTTATTTCTGCTTTTTCCTCTTATTCTTCCGTTTTTTCTTCTTGTGCTTCTAATTCTTCTTGTTCTTCTTGTAGTCTAAATCTCCTTCTTCTTCATCTTCTTCTGTTTCTTCTGCTTTTTTGCTTTTTCAATTCCATCTTCTTCTGCTTCTTCTGCTTCTTCTTCAGCTTTTTACTTCTGTTATTTCTGCTTTTTCTGCTTATTCCTCTATTATTTCAGCTTTTTCGGCTGATTCTTTGGTTTTTTCTGTTTTTCCTCTTATTCTTCTGTTTCCTATTCTTGCTCTTGTATTTCTTCTAGTACTCTTATTTCTTTTTGTAGTTCTACATCTCCTTCTTCTTCTTCATCTTCTTCCGTTACTTCTGGCATTTTTGCTTTTTCAATTACTTCCTCTTCTCTTTCTTCTGCTTCTTCTTCATGTTATTCTGTTATTTCTGCTTTCTCGGCTTATTTTTCTGTTATTTCTGCTTTTTCATCTTATTCTTCCGTTTTTTCTTCTTGTGCTTCTAATTCTTCTTGTTCTTCTTGTAGTTCTAAATCTCCTTCTTCTTCATCTTCTTCTGTTTCTTCTGCTTTTTTTGCTTTTTCAATTCCATCTTCTTCTCCTTCTTCTGCTTCTTCTTCAGCTTTTTACTTCTGTTATTTCTGCTTTTTCAGCTTATTCTTCTGCTATTGATGGTTTTTCAGCTTATTTTTCTGTTATTTCTGCTTTTTCGGCTTATTCTTTTGTTATTTCTGCTGTTTCCTCTTAGTCTTCTGTTTATTCTTGTGTTCTTCTAGTTCTTCTTGTTCTTCTTTTAGTTCTACATCTCCTTCTTCTTTTTTCATCATCTTCTGTTTCTTCTGCATATTTTGCCTTTTCAATTGCTTCTTCTGCTTCCTTTGCTTTTTCCTCTGCTTAATCTACAGTTATTTCTGGGTTTTCGGCTTATTCTTCTACTCATTCGCTTTTTCGGCTTATTCTTCTCTTATTTGTGACTTTTCGGCTTATTCTTTTGTGATTTCTGCTTTTTCCTCTTATTCTTCTGTTTCCTCTTCTTGTTCTTCCGTTTTCTAGTTCTTTCTCTTGTAGTTCTACATCTCCTTCTTCTTCTTCATCTTCTGTTTCTTCTGCATTTTTTGCTTTTTCAATTACCTCTTCTTCTACTGCTTCTTCTCCGTCTTCTAGGGCTTATTCTTCTGTTTTCCTGCTTTCTCCTCTTCTTCTTCTGTTTCCTCTTCTTGTTCTTGTTTTTCTTCTAGTTCTTCTATGTCTTGTTGTGGTTCCACATCTCCTAATCCTTTTTCATCGTCTGTTTCTTCTGCATTTTCTGCTTTTTCAATTACCTCTTCTTCTCCTGCCTCTTCTTCAGCTTATTCTACTGTTTTTTCTGCTTTTTCGTCTTATTCTTCTGTTTCCTCTTCTTGTTCTTCCTTTTTTCTTGCTCTTTTTCTTCTTGTAGTTCTACATCTCCTTCTTCATACTCTTCTATATATTCTGATTTTTTGGCTTTTTGAATTACTTCTTCTATTACTTCTGCTTCTTCTTCAGGTTATTCTTTTGTTATTTCTGCTTTTTCGGCTTATTCTTCTGTTATATATGCTTTTTCGGCTTATTCTTCTGTTATCTACTTTTTCCTCTTATTCTTATGTTTCTTCTTCTTGTTCTGGTTCTTCTAGTTTCTAGTTCTTGTTGTAGTTCTACATCACCTTCATTTTCTTCATCTTTCTGTTTCTTCTGCATATTTTGCTTTTTTAATTACTACTTCTTCTGCTTCTTCTGCTTCTTCCTGAGCTTCATCTACTGTTATTTCTGGGTTTGCTGCTTAACTTCTACTCTTTCGCTTTTTCTGCTTATTCCTCTATTATTTCAGCTTTTTCGGCTGATTCTTTGGTTTTTTCTGTTTTTCCTCTTATTCTTCTGTTTCCTATTCTTGCTCTTGTATTTCTTCTAGTACTCCTATTTCTTTTTGTAGTTCTACATCTCCTTCTTCTTCTTCATCTTCTTCCATTTCTTCTGGCATTTTTGCTTTTTCAATTACTTCCTCTTCTGTTTCTTCTGCTTCTTCTTCATGTTATTCTGTTATTTCTGCTCTTTCGGCTTATTTTTCTGTTATTTCTGCTTTTTCCTCTTATTCTTCCGTTTTTTCTTCTTGTGCTTCTAATTCTTCTTGTTCATCTTGTTGTTCTAAATCTCCTTCTTCTTCATCTTCTTCTGTTTCTTCTGCTTTTTTGCTTTTTCAATTCCATCTTCTTCTGCTTCTTCTGCTTCTTCAGCTTTTTACTTCTGTTATTTGTGCTTTTTCAGCTTATTCTTCTGCTATTGATGGTTTTTCAGCTTATTTTTCTGTTATTTCTGCTTTTTCGGCTTATTCTTTTGTTATTTCTGCTGTTTCCTCTTAGTCTTCTGTTTATTCTTGTGTTCTTCTAGTTCTTCTTGTTCTTCTTGTAGTTCTACATCTCCTTCTTCTTTTTTCATCATCTTCTGTTTCTTCTGCATATTTTGCCTTTTCAATTGCTTCTTCTGCTTCCTCTGCTTTTTCCTCTGCTTAATATACAGTTATTTCTGGGTTTTCGGCTTATTCTTCTACTAATTCGCTTTTGCGGCTTATTCTTCTCTTATTTGTGACTTTTCGGCTTATTCTTTTGTGATTTCTGCTTTTTCCTCTTATTCTTCTGTTTCCTCTTCTTGTTCTTCCGTTTTCTAGTTCTTTCTCTTGTAGTTCTACATCTCCTTCTTCTTCTTCATCTTCTGTTTCTTCTGCATTTTTTGCTTTTTCAATTACCTCTTCTTCTACTGCTTCTTCTCCGTCTTCTAGGGCTTATTCTTCTGTTTTCCTGCTTTCTCCTCTTCTTCTTCTGTTTCCTCTTCTTGTTCTTGTTTTTCTTCTAGTTCTTCTATGTCTTGTTGTAGTTCCACATCTTATTCTCCTTCTTCATCGTCTGTTTCTTCTGCATTTTCTTCTTTTTCAATTACCTCCTCTTCTTCTGCCTCTTCTTCAGCTTATTCTACTGTTTTTTCTGCTTTTTCGTCTTATTCTTCTGTTTCCTCTTCTTGTTCTTCCTTTTTTCTTGTTCTTTCTCTTCTTGTAGTTCTACATCTCCTTCTTCATACTCTTCTATATATTCTGATTTTTTGGCTTTTTGAATTACTTCTTCTATTACTTCTGCTTCTTCTTCAGGTTATTCTTTTGTTATTTCTGCTTTTTCGGCTTATTCTTCTGTTATATATGCTTTTTCGGCTTATTCTTCTGTTATCTACTTTTTCCTCTTATTCTTATGTTTCTTCTTCTTGTTCTGGTTCTTCTAGTTTCTAGTTCTTGTTGTAGTTCTACATCACCTTCATTTTCTTCATCTTTCTGTTTCTTCTGCATATTTTGCTTTTTTAATTACTACTTCTTCTGCTTCTTCTGCTTCTTCCTGAGCTTCATCTACTGTTATTTCTGGGTTTGCTGCTTAACTTCTACTCTTTCGCTTTTTCTGCTTATTCCTCTATTATTTCAGCTTTTTCGGCTGATTCTTTGGTTTTTTTCTGTTTTTCCTCTTATTCTTCTGTTTCTTATTCTTGCTCT
This sequence comes from Talpa europaea, assembly GCF_964194135.1. Classification (NCBI taxonomy): domain Eukaryota; kingdom Metazoa; phylum Chordata; class Mammalia; order Eulipotyphla; family Talpidae; genus Talpa; species Talpa europaea. Next base: position 169,645 of record NW_028168041.1, on the reverse strand, counting down.
TGTATTTCTTCTAGTACTCCTATTTCTTTTTGTAGTTCTACATCTCCTTCTTCTTCTTCATCTTCTTCCGTTTCTTCTGGCATTTTTGCTTTTTCAATTACTTCCTCTTCTGTTTCTTCTGCTTCTTCTTCATGTTATTCTTTTATTTCTGCTTTCTCGGCTTATTTTTCTGTTATTTCTGCTTTTTCCTCTTATTCTTCCGTTTTTTCTTCTTGTGCTTCTAATTCTTCTTGTTCTTCTTGTTGTTCTAAATCTCCTTCTTCTTCATCTTCTTCTGTTTCTTCTGCTTTTTTGCTTTTTCAATTCCATCTTCTTCTGCTTCTTCTGTTTCTTCTTCAGCTTTTTACTTCTGTTATTTCTGCTTTTTCAGTTTATTCTTCTGCTATTGATGGTTTTTCAGCTTATTTTTCTGTTATTTCTGCTTTTTCGGCTTATTCTTTTGTTATTTCTGCTGTTTCCTCTTAGTCTTCTGTTTATTCTGTGTTCTTCTAGTTCTTCTTGTTCTTCTTGTAGTTCTACATCTCCTTCTTCTATTTTCATCATCTTCTGTTTCTTCTGCATATTTTGCCTTTTCAATTGCTTCTTCTGCTTCCTCTGCTTTTTCCTCTGCTTAATCTACAGTTATTTCTGGGTTTTCGGCTTATTCTTCTACTAATTCGCTTTTTCGGCTTATTCTTCTCTTATTTGTGACTTTTCGGCTTATTCTTTTGTGATTTCTGCTTTTTCCTCTTATTCTTCTGTTTCCTCTTCTTGTTCTTCCGTTTTCTAGTTCTTTCTCTTGTAGTTCTACATCTCCTTCTTCTTCTTCATCTTCTGTTTCTTCTGCATTTTTTGCTTTTTCAATTACCTCTTCTTCTACTGCTTCTTCTCCGTCTTCTAGGGCTTATTCTTCTGTTTCCCTGCTTTCTCCTCTTCTTCTGTTTCCTCTTCTTGTTCTTGTTTTTCTTCTAGTTCTTCTATTTCTTGTTGTAGTTCCATGTTTCCTTCTCCTTCTTCATCGTCTGTTTCGTCTGCATTTTCTGCTTTTTCAATTACCTCCTCTTCTTCTGCCTCTTCTTCAGCTTATTCTACTGTTTTTTCTGCTTTTTCGTCTTAGTCTTCTGTTTCCTCTTCTTGTTCTTCCTTTTTTCTTGTTCTTTCTCTTCTTGTAGTTCTACATCTCCTTCTTTATACTCTTCTATATATTCTGATTTTTTGGCTTTTTGAATTACTTCTTCTATTACTTCTGCTTCTTCTTCAGGTTATTTTTTTGTTATTTCTGCTTTGTCGGCTTATTCTTCTGTTATCTACTTTTTCCTCTTATTCTTATGTTTCTTCTTCTTGTTCTGGTTCTTCTAGTTTCTAGTTCTTGTTGTAGTTCTACATCACCTTCATTTTCTTCATTTTTCTGTTTCTTCTGCATATTTTGCTTTTTTAATTACTACTTCTTCTGCTTCTTCTGCTTCTTCCTGAGCTTCATCTACTGTTATTTCTGGGTTTGCTGCTTAACTTCTACTCTTTCGCTTTTTCTGCTTATTCCTCTATTATTTCAGCTTTTTCGGCTGATTCTTTGGTTTTTTCTGTTTTTCCTCTTATACTTCTGTTTCCTATTCTTGCTCTTGTATTTCTTCTAGTACTCCTATTTCTTTTTGTAGTTCTACATCTCCTTCTTCTTCTTCATCTTCTTCCATTTCTTCTGGCATTTTTGCTTTTTCAATTACTTCCTCTTCTGTTTCTTCTGCTTCTTCTTCATGTTATTCTGTTATTTCTGCTCTTTCGGCTTATTTTTCTGTTATTTCTGCTTTTTCCTCTTATTCTTCCGTTTTTTCTTCTTGTGCTTCTAATTCTTCTTGTTCTTCTTGTTGTTCTAAATCTCCTTCTTCTTCATCTTCTTCTGTTTCTTCTGCTTTTTTGCTTTTTCAATTCCATCTTCTTCTGCTTCTTCTGCTTCTTCTTCAGCTTTTTACTTCTGTTATTTGTGCTTTTTCAGCTTATTCTTCTGCTATTGATGGTTTTTCAGCTTATTTTTCTGTTATTTCTGCTTTTTCGGCTTATTCTTTTGTTATTTCTGCTGTTTCCTCTTAGTCTTCTGTTTATTCTTGTGTTCTTCTAGTTCTTCTTGTTCTTCTTGTAGTTCTACATCTCCTTCTTCTTTTTTCATCATCTTCTGTTTCTTCTGCATATTTTGCCTTTTCAATTGCTTCTTCTGCTTCCTCTGCTTTTTCCTCTGCTTAATCTACAGTTATTTCTGGGTTTTCGGCTTATTCTTCTACTAATTCGCTTTTGCGGCTTATTCTTCTCTTATTTGTGACTTTTCGGCTTATTCTTTTGTGATTTCTGCTTTTTCCTCTTATTCTTCTGTTTCCTCTTCTTGTTCTTCCGTTTTCTAGTTCTTTCTCTTGTAGTTCTACATCTCCTTCTTCTTCTTCATCTTCTGTTTCTTCTGCATTTTTTGCTTTTTCAATTAACTCTTCTTCTACTGCTTCTTCTCCGTCTTCTAGGGCTTATTCTTCTGTTTTCCTGCATTCTCCTCTTCTTCTTCTGTTTCCTCTTCTTGTTTCTGTTTTTCTTCTAGTTCTTCTATTTCTTGCTGTAGTTCCACATCTCCTTCTCCTTCTTCATCGTCTGTTTCTTCTGCATTTTCTGCTTTTTCAATTACCTCCTCTTCTTCTACCTCTTCTTCAGCTTATTCTACTGTTTTTTTCTGCTTTTTCGTCTTATTCTTCTGTTTCCTCTTCTTGTTCTTCCTTTTTTCTTGTTCTTTCTCTTCTTGTAGTTCTACATCTCCTTCTTCATACTCTTCTATATATTCTGATTTTTTGGCTTTTGAATTACTTCTTCTATTACTTCTGCTTCTTCTTCAGGTTATTCTTTTGTTATTTCTGCTTTATCGGCTTATTCTTCTGTTATATATGCTTTTTCGGCTTATTCTTCTGTTATCTACTTTTTCCTCTTATTCTTATGTTTCTTCTTCTTGTTCTGGTTCTTCTAGTTTCTAGTTCTTGTTGTAGTCCTACATCACCTTCATTTTCTTCATCTTTCTGTTTCTTCTGCATATTTTGCTTTTTTAATTACCACTTCTTCTGCTTCTTCTGCTTCTTCCTGAGCTTCATCTACTGTTATTTCTGCGTTTGCTGCTTAACTTCTACTCTTTCGCTTTTTCTGCTTATTCCTCTATTATTTCAGCTTTTTCGGCTGATTCTTTGGTTTTTTCTGTTTTTCCTCTTATTCTTCTGTTTCCTATTCTTGCTCTTGTATTTCTTCTAGTACTCCTATTTCTTTTTGTAGTTCTACATCTCCTTCTTCTTCTTCATCTTCTTCCATTTCTTCTGGCATTTTTGCTTTTTCAATTACTTCCTCTTCTGTTTCTTCTGCTTCTTCTTCATGTTATTCTGTTATTTCTGCTCTTTCGGCTTATTTTTCTGTTATTTCTGCTTTTTCCTCTTATTCTTCCGTTTTTTCTTCTTGTGCTTCTAATTCTTCTTGTTCATCTTGTTGTTCTAAATCTCCTTCTTCTTCATCTTCTTCTGTTTCTTCTGCTTTTTTGCTTTTTCAATTCCATCTTCTTCTGCTTCTTCTGCTTCTTCTTCAGCTTTTTACTTCTGTTATTTCTGCTTTTTCAGCTTATTCTTCTGCTATTGATGGTTTTTCAGCTTATTTTTCTGTTATTTCTGCTTTTTCGGCTTATTCTTTGGTTATTTCTGCTGTTTCCTCTTAGTCTTCTGTTTTTTCTTGTGTTCTTCTGCTTCTTCTTGTTGTTCTTGTAGTTCTACATCTCCTTCTTCTTTTTTCATCATCTTCTGTTTCTTCTGCATATTTTACCTTTTCAATTGCTTCTTCTGCTTCCTCTGCTTTTTCCTCTGCTTAATCTACAGTTATTTCTGGGTTTTCGGCTTATTCTTCTACTAATTCGCTTTTTCGGCTTATTCTTCTCTTATTTGTGACTTTTCGGCTTATTCTTTTGTGATTTCTGCTTTTTCCTCTTATTCTTCTGTTTCCTCTTCTTGTTCTTCCGTTTTCTAGTTCTTTCTCTTGTAGTTCTACATCTCCATCTTCTTCTTCATCTTCTGTTTCTTCTGCATTTTTTGCTTTTTCAATTACCTCTTCTTCTACTGCTTCTTCTCCGTCTTCTAGGGCTTATTCTTCTGTTTTCCTGCTTTCTCCTCTTCTTCTTCTGTTTCCTCTTCTTGTTCTTGTTTTTCTTCTAGTTCTTCTATGTCTTGTTGTAGTTCCACATCTCCTAATCCTTCTTCATCGTCTGTTTCTTCTGCATTTTCTGCTTTTTCAATTACCTCTTCTTCTTCTGCCTCTTCTTCAGCTTATTCTACTGTTTTTTCTGCTTTTTCGTCTTATTCTTCTGTTTCCTCTTCTTGTTCTTCCTTTTTTCTTGTTCTTTTCTTCTTGTAGTTCTAAATCTCCTTCTTCATACTCTTCTATATATTCTGATTTTTTGGCTTTTTGAATTTCTTCTTCTATTACTTCTGCTTCTTCTTCAGGTTATTCTTTTGTTATTTCTGCTTTTTCGGCTTATTCTTCTGTTATATATGCTTTTTCGGCTTATTCTTCTGTTATCTACTTTTTCCTCTTATTCTTATGTTTCTTCTTCTTGTTCTGGTTCTTCTAGTTTCTAGTTCTTGTTGTAGTTCTACATCACCTTCATTTTCTTCATCTTTCTGTTTCTTCTGCATATTTTGCTTTTTTAATTACTACTTCTTCTGCTTCTTCTGCTTCTTCCTGAGCTTCATCTACTGTTATTTCTGGGTTTGCTTCTTAACATCTACTCTTTCGCTTTTTTTGCTTATTCCTCTATTATTTCAGCTTTTTCGGCTGATTCTTTGGTTTTTTCTGTTTTTCCTCTTATTCTTCTGTTTCCTATTCTTGCTCTTGTATTTCTTCTAGTACTCCTATTTCTTTTTGTAGTTCTACATCTCCTTCTTCTTCTTCATCTTCTTCCATTTCTTCTGGCATTTTTGCTTTTTCAATTACTTCCTCTTCTGTTTCTTCTGCTTCTTCTTCATGTTATTCTGTTATTTCTGCTCTTTTGGCTTATTTTTCTGTTATTTCTGCTTTTTCCTCTTATTCTTCCGTTTTTTCTTCTTGTGCTTCTAATTCTTCTTGTTCTTCTTGTTGTTCTAAATCTCCTTCTTCTTCATCTTCTTCTGTTTTTTCTGCTTTTTTGCTTTTTCAATTCCATCTTCTTCTGCTTCTTCTGCTTCTTCTTCAGCTTTTTACTTCTGTTATTTCTGCTTTTTCAGCTTATTCTTCTGCTATTGATTGTTTTTCAGCTTATTTTTCTGTTATTTCTGCTTTTTCGGCTTATTCTTTTGTTATTTCTGCTGTTTCCTCTTAGTCTTCTGTTTATTCTTGTGTTCTTCTAGTTCTTCTTATTCTTCTTGTAGTTCTACATCTCCTTCTTCTTTTTTCATCATCTTCTGTTTCTTCTGCATATTTTGCCTTTTCAATTGCTTCTTCTGCTTCCTCTGCTTTTTCCTCTGCTTAATCTACAGTTATTTCTGGGTTTTCGGCTTATTCTTCTACTAATTCGCTTTTTCGGCTTATTCTTCTCTTATTTGTGACTTTTTGGCTTATTCTTTTGTGATTTCTGCTTTTTCCTCTTATTCTTCTGTTTCCTCTTCTTGTTCTTCCGTTTTCTAGTTCTTTCTCTTGTAGTTCTACATCTCCTTCTTCTTCTTCATCTTCTGTTTCTTCTGCATTTTTTGCTTTTTCAATTACCTCTTCTTCTACTGCTTCTTCTCCGTCTTCTAGGGCTTATTCTTCTGTTTTCCTGCTTTCTCCTCTTCTTCTTCTGTTTCCTCTTCTTGTTCTTGTTTTTCTTCTAGTTCTTCTATTTCTTGTTGTAGTTCCACATATCCTAATCCTTTTTCATCGTCTGTTTCTTCTGCATTTTCTGCTTTTTCAATTACCTCTTCTTCTTCTGCCTCTTCTTCAGCTTATTCTACTGTTTTTTATGCTTTTTCGTCTTATTCTTCTGTTTCCTCTTCTTGTTCTTCCTTTTTTCTTGTTCTTTCTCTTCTTGTAGTTCTACATCTTCTTCTTCATACTTTTCTATATATTCTGATTTTTTGGCTTTTTGAATTACTTCTTCTATTACTTCTGCTTCTTCTTCAGGTTATTCTTTTGTTATTTCTGCTTTTTCGGCTTATTCTTCTGTTATATATGCTTTTTCGGCTTATTCTTCTGTTATCTACTTTTTCCTCTTATTCTTATGTTTCTTCTTCTTGTTCTGGTTCTTCTAGTTTCTAGTTCTTGTTGTAGTTCTACATCACCTTCATTTTCTTCATCTTTCTGTTTCTTCTGCATATTTTGCTTTTTTAATTACTACTTCTGCTTCTTCTGCTTCTTCCTGAGCTTCATCTACTGTTATTTCTGGGTTTGCTGCTTAACTTCTACTCTTTCGCTTTTTTTGCTTATTCCTCTATTATTTCAGCTTTTTCGGCTGATTCTTTGGTTTTTTCTGTTTTTCCTCTTATTCTTCTGTTTCCTATTCTTGCTCTTGTATTTCTTCTAGTACTCCTATTTCTTTTTGTAGTTCTACATCTCCTTCTTCTTCTTCATCTTCTTCCATTTCTTCTGGCATTTTTGCTTTTTCAATTACTTCCTCTTCTGTTTCTTCTGCTTCTTCTTCATGTTATTCTGTTATTTCTGTTTTCTCGGCTTATTTTTCTGTTATTTCTGCTTTTTCCTCTTATTCTTCCGTTTTTTCTTCTTGTGCTTCTAATTCTTCTTGTTCTTCTTGTTGTTCTAAATCTCCTTCTTCTTCATCTTCTTCTGTTTCTTCTGCTTTTTTGCTTTTTCAATTCAATCTTCTTCTGATTCTTCTGCTTCTTCTTCAGCTTTTTACTTCTGTTATTTCTGCTTTTTCAGCTTATTCTTCTGCTATTGATGGTTTTTCAGCTTATTTTTCTGTTATTTCTGCTTTTTCGGCTTATTCTTTTGTTATTTCTGCTGTTTCCTCTTCGTCTTCTGTTTATTCTCGTGTTCTTCTAGTTCTTCTTGTTCTTCTTGTTGTTCTACATCTCCTTCTTCTTTTTTCATCATCTTCTGTTTCTTCTGCATATTTTGCCTTTTCAATTGCTTCTTCTGCTTCCTCTGCTTTTTCCTCTGCTTAATCTACAGTTATTTCTGGGTTTTCGGCTTATTCTTCTACTAATTCGCTTTTTCGGCTTATTCTTCTCTTATTTGTGACTTTTCGGCTTATTCTTTTGTGATTTCTGCTTTTTCCTCTTATTCTTCTGTTTCCTCTTCTTGTTCTTCCGTTTTCTAGTTCTTTCTCTTGTAGTTCTACATCTCCTTCTTCTTCTTCATCTTCTGTTTCTTCTGCATTTTTTGCTTTTTCAATTACCTCTTCTTCTACTGCTTCTTCTCCGTCTTCTAGGGCTTATTCTTCTGTTTTCCTGCTTTCTCCTCTTCTTCTTCTGTTTCCTCTTCTTGTTCTTGTTTTTCTTCTAGTTCTTCTATGTCTTGTTGTAGTTCCACATATCCTAATCCTTTTTCATCGTCTGTTTCTTCTGCATTTTCTGCTTTTTCAATTACCTCCTCTTCTTCTGCCTCTTCTTCAGCTTATTCTACTGTTTTTTCTGCTTTTTCGTCTTATTCTTCTGTTTCCTCTTCTTGTTCTTCCTTTTTTCTTGTTCTTTCTCTTCTTGTAGTTCTACATCTCCTTCTTCATACTCTTCTATATCTTCTGATTTTTTGGCTTTTTGAATTACTTCTTCTATTACTTCTGCTTCTTCTTCAGGTTATTCTTTTGTTATTTCTGCTTTTTCGGCTTATTCTTCTGTTATATATGCTTTTTCGGCTTATTCTTCTGTTATCTACTTTTTCCTCTTATTCTTATGTTTCTTCTTCTTGTTCTGGTTCTTCTAGTTTCTAGTTCTTGTTGTAGTTCTACATCACCTTCATTTTCTTCATCTTTCTGTTTCTTCTGCATATTTTGCTTTTTTAATTACTACTTCTTCTGGTTCTTCTGCTTCTTCCTGAGCTTCATCTACTGTTATTTCTGGGTTTGCTGCTTAACTTCTACTCTTTCGCTTTTTCTGCTTATTCCTCTATTATTTCAGCTTTTTCGGCTGATTCTTTGGTTTTTTTCTGTTTTTCCTCTTATTCTTCTGTTTCTTATTCTTGCTCTTGTATTTCTTCTAGTACTCCTATTTCTTTTTGTAGTTCTACATCTCCTTCTTCTTCTTCATCTTCTTCCATTTCTTCTGGCATTTTTGCTTTTTCAATTACTTCCTCTTCTGTTTCTTCTGCTTCTTCTTCATGTTATTCTGTTATTTCTGTTTTCTCGGCTTATTTTTCTGTTATTTCTGCTTTTTCCTCTTATTCTTCCGTTTTTTCTTCTTGTGCTTCTAATTCTTCTTGTTCTTCTTGTTGTTCTAAATCTCCTTCTTCTTCATCTTCTTCTGTTTCTTCTGCTTTTTTGCTTTTTCAATTCAATCTTCTTCTGATTCTTCTGCTTCTTCTTCAGCTTTTTACTTCTGTTATTTCTGCTTTTTCAGCTTATTCTTCTGCTATTGATGGTTTTTCAGCTTATTTTTCTGTTATTTCTGCTTTTTCGGCTTATTCTTTGGTTATTTCTGCTGTTTCCTCTTAGTCTTCTGTTTTTTCTTGTGTTCTTCTGCTTCTTCTTGTTCTTCTTGTAGTTCTACATCTCCTTCTTCTTTTTTCATCATCTTCTGTTTCTTCTGCATATTTTACCTTTTCAATTGCTTCTTCTGCTTCCTCTGCTTTTTCCTCTGCTTAATCTACAGTTATTTCTGGGTTTTCGGCTTATTCTTCTACTAATTCGCTTTTTCGGCTTATTCTTCTCTTATTTGTGACTTTTCGGCTTATTCTTTTGTGATTTCTGCTTTTTCCTCTTATTCTTCTGTTTCCTCTTCTTGTTCTTCCGTTTTCTAGTTCTTTCTCTTGTAGTTCTACATCTCCATCTTCTTCTTCATCTTCTGTTTCTTCTGCATTTTTTGCTTTTTCAATTACCTCTTCTTCTACTGCTTCTTCTCCGTCTTCTAGGGCTTATTCTTCTGTTTTCCTGCTTTCTCCTCTTCTTCTTCTGTTTCCTCTTCTTGTTCTTGTTTTTCTTCTAGTTCTTCTATGTCTTGTTGTAGTTCCACATCTCCTAATCCTTCTTCATCGTCTGTTTCTTCTGCATTTTCTGCTTTTTCAATTACCTCTTCTTCTTCTGCCTCTTCTTCAGCTTATTCTACTGTTTTTTCTGCTTTTTCGTCTTATTCTTCTGTTTCCTCTTCTTGTTCTTCCTTTTTTCTTGTTCTTTTCTTCTTGTAGTTCTAAATCTCCTTCTTCATACTCTTCTATATATTCTGATTTTTTGGCTTTTTGAATTTCTTCTTCTATTACTTCTGCTTCTTCTTCAGGTTATTCTTTTGTTATTTCTGCTTTTTCGGCTTATTCTTCTGTTATATATGCTTTTTCGGCTTATTCTTCTGTTATCTACTTTTTCCTCTTATTCTTATGTTTCTTCTTCTTGTTCTGGTTCTTCTAGTTTCTAGTTCTTGTTGTAGTTCTACATCACCTTCATTTTCTTCATCTTTCTGTTTCTTCTGCATATTTTGCTTTTTTAATTACTACTTCTTCTGCTTCTTCTGCTTCTTCCTGAGCTTCATCTACTGTTATTTCTGGGTTTGCTTCTTAACATCTACTCTTTCGCTTTTTTTGCTTATTCCTCTATTATTTCAGCTTTTTCGGCTGATTCTTTGGTTTTTTCTGTTTTTCCTCTTATTCTTCTGTTTCCTATTCTTGCTCTTGTATTTCTTCTAGTACTCCTATTTCTTTTTGTAGTTCTACATCTCCTTCTTCTTCTTCATCTTCTTCCATTTCTTCTGGCATTTTTGCTTTTTCAATTACTTCCTCTTCTGTTTCTTCTGCTTCTTCTTCATGTTATTCTGTTATTTCTGCTCTTTCGGCTTATTTTTCTGTTATTTCTGCTTTTTCCTCTTATTCTTCCGTTTTTTCTTCTTGTGCTTCTAATTCGTCTTGTTCTTCTTGTTGTTCTAAATCTCCTTCTTCTTCATCTTCTTCTGTTTTTTCTGCTTTTTTGCTTTTTCAATTCCATCTTCTTCTGCTTCTTCTGCTTCTTCTTCAGCTTTTTACTTCTGTTATTTCTGCTTTTTCAGCTTATTCTTCTGCTATTGATTGTTTTTCAGCTTATTTTTCTGTTATTTCTGCTTTTTCGGCTTATTCTTTTGTTATTTCTGCTGTTTCCTCTTAGTCTTCTGTTTATTCTTGTGTTCTTCTAGTTCTTCTTATTCTTCTTGTAGTTCTACATCTCCTTCTTCTTTTTTCATCATCTTCTGTTTCTTCTGCATATTTTGCCTTTTCAATTGCTTCTTCTGCTTCCTCTGCTTTTTCCTCTGCTTAATCTACAGTTATTTCTGGGTTTTCGGCTTATTCTTCTACTAATTCGCTTTTTCGGCTTATTCTTCTCTTATTTGTGACTTTTTGGCTTATTCTTTTGTGATTTCTGCTTTTTCCTCTTATTCTTCTGTTTCCTCTTCTTGTTCTTCCGTTTTCTAGTTCTTTCTCTTGTAGTTCTACATCTCCTTCTTCTTCTTCATCTTCTGTTTCTTCTGCATTTTTTGCTTTTTCAATTACCTCTTCTTCTACTGCTTCTTCTCCGTCTTCTAGGGCTTATTCTTCTGTTTTCCTGCTTTCTCCTCTTCTTCTTCTGTTTCCTCTTCTTGTTCTTGTTTTTCTTCTAGTTCTTCTATTTCTTGTTGTAGTTCCACATATCCTAATCCTTTTTCATCGTCTGTTTCTTCTGCATTTTCTGCTTTTTCAATTACCTCTTCTTCTTCTGCCTCTTCTTCAGCTTATTCTACTGTTTTTTCTGCTTTTTCGTCTTATTCTTCTGTTTCCTCTTCTTGTTCTTCCTTTTTTCTTGTTCTTTCTCTTCTTGTAGTTCTACATCTTCTTCTTCATACTTTTCTATATATTCTGATTTTTTGGCTTTTTGAATTACTTCTTCTATTACTTCTGCTTCTTCTTCAGGTTATTCTTTTGTTATTTCTGCTTTTTCGGCTTATTCTTCTGTTATATATGCTTTTTCGGCTTATTCTTCTGTTATCTACTTTTTCCTCTTATTCTTATGTTTCTTCTTCTTGTTCTGGTTCTTCTAGTTTCTAGTTCTTGTTGTAGTTCTACATCACCTTCATTTTCTTCATCTTTCTGTTTCTTCTGCATATTTTGCTTTTTTAATTACTACTTCTGCTTCTTCTGCTTCTTCCTGAGCTTCATCTACTGTTATTTCTGGGTTTGCTGCTTAACTTCTACTCTTTCGCTTTTTTTGCTTATTCCTCTATTATTTCAGCTTTTTCGGCTGATTCTTTGGTTTTTTCTGTTTTTCCTCTTATTCTTCTGTTTCCTATTCTTGCTCTTGTATTTCTTCTAGTACTCCTATTTCTTTTTGTAGTTCTACATCTCCTTCTTCTTCTTCATCTTCTTCCATTTCTTCTGGCATTTTTGCTTTTTCAATTACTTCCTCTTCTGTTTCTTCTGCTTCTTCTTCATGTTATTCTGTTATTTCTGTTTTCTCGGCTTATTTTTCTGTTATTTCTGCTTTTTCCTCTTATTCTTCCGTTTTTTCTTCTTGTGCTTCTAATTCTTCTTGTTCTTCTTGTTGTTCTAAATCTCCTTCTTCTTCATCTTCTTCTGTTTCTTCTGCTTTTTTGCTTTTTCAATTCAATCTTCTTCTGATTCTTCTGCTTCTTCTTCAGCTTTTTACTTCTGTTATTTCTGCTTTTTCAGCTTATTCTTCTGCTATTGATGGTTTTTCAGCTTATTTTTCTGTTATTTCTGCTTTTTCGGCTTATTCTTTTGTTATTTCTGCTGTTTCCTCTTCGTCTTCTGTTTATTCTCGTGTTCTTCTAGTTCTTCTTGTTCTTCTTGTTGTTCTATATCTCCTTCTTCTTTTTTCATCATCTTCTGTTTCTTCTGCATATTTTGCCTTTTCAATTGCTTCTTCTGCTTCCTCTGCTTTTTCCTCTGCTTAATCTACAGTTATTTCTGGGTTTTCGGCTTATTCTTCTACTAATTCGCTTTTTCGGCTTATTCTTCTCTTATTTGTGACTTTTCGGCTTATTCTTTTGTGATTTCTGCTTTTTCCTCTTATTCTTCTGTTTCCTCTTCTTGTTCTTCCGTTTTCTAGTTCTTTCTCTTGTAGTTCTACATCTCCTTCTTCTTCTTCATCTTCTGTTTCTTATGCATTTTTTGCTTTTTCAATTACCTCTTCTTCTACTGCTTCTTCTCCGTCTTCTAGGGCTTATTCTTCTGTTTTCCTGCTTTCTCCTCTTCTTCTTCTGTTTCCTCTTCTTGTTCTTGTTTTTCTTCTAGTTCTTCTATGTCTTGTTGTAGTTCCACATCTCCTTCTCCTTCTTCATCGTCTGTTTCTTCTGCATTTTCTGCTTTTTCAATTACCTCCTCTTCTTCTGCCTCTTCTTCAGCTTATTCTACTGTTTTTTCTGCTTTTTCGTCTTATTCTTCTGTTTCCTCTTCTTGTTCTTCCTTTTTTCTTGTTCTTTCTCTTCTTGTAGTTCTACATCTCCTTCTTCATACTCTTCTATATCTTCTGATTTTTTGGCTTTTTGAATTACTTCTTCTATTACTTCTGCTTCTTCTTCAGGTTATTCTTTTGTTATTTCTGCTTTTTCGGCTTATTCTTCTGTTATATATGCTTTTTCGGCTTATTCTTCTGTTATCTACTTTTTCCTCTTATTCTTATGTTTCTTCTTCTTGTTCTGGTTCTTCTAGTTTCTAGTTCTTGTTGTAGTTCTACATCACCTTCATTTTCTTCATCTTTCTGTTTCTTCTGCATATTTTGCTTTTTTAATTACTACTTCTTCTGGTTCTTCTGCTTCTTCCTGAGCTTCATCTACTGTTATTTCTGGGTTTGCTGCTTAACTTCTACTCTTTCGCTTTTTCTGCTTATTCCTCTATTATTTCAGCTTTTTCGGCTGATTCTTTGGTTTTTTCTGTTTTTCCTCTTATTCTTCTGTTTCTTATTCTTGCTCTTGTATTTCTTCTAGTACTCCTATTTCTTTTTGTAGTTCTACATCTCCTTCTTCTTCTTCATCTTCTTCCATTTCTTCTGGCATTTTTGCTTTTTCAATTACTTCCTCTTCTGTTTCTTCTGCTTCTTCTTCATGTTATTCTGTTATTTCTGTTTTCTCGGCTTATTTTTCTGTTATTTCTGCTTTTTCCTCTTATTCTTCCGTTTTTTCTTCTTGTGCTTCTAATTCTTCTTGTTCTTCTTGTTGTTCTAAATCTCCTTCTTCTTCATCTTCTTCTGTTTCTTCTGCTTTTTTGCTTTTTCAATTCAATCTTCTTCTGATTCTTCTGCTTCTTCTTCAGCTTTTTACTTCTGTTATTTCTGCTTTTTCAGCTTATTCTTCTGCTATTGATGGTTTTTCAGCTTATTTTTCTGTTATTTCTGCTTTTTCGGCTTATTCTTTTGTTATTTCTGCTGTTTCCTCTTAGTCTTCTGTTTATTCTTGTGTTCTTCTACTTCTTCTTGTTCTTCTTGTAGTTCTACATCTCCTTCTTCTTTTTTCATCATCTTCTGTTTCTTCTGCATATTTTGCCTCTTCAATTGCTTCTTCTGCTTCCTCTGCTTTTTCCTCTGCTTAATCTACATTTATTTCTGGGTTTTCGGCTTATTCTTCTACTAATTCGCTTTTTCGGCTTATTCTTCTCTTATTTGTGACTTTTCGGCTTATTCTTTTGTGATTTCTGCTTTTTCCTCTTATTCTTCTGTTTCCTCTTCTTGTTCTTCCGTTTTCTAGTTCTTTCTCTTGTAGTTCTACATCTCCTTCTTCTTCTTCATCTTCTGTTTCTTCTGCATTTTTTGCTTTTTCAATTACCTCTTCTTCTACTGCTTCTTCTCCGTCTTCTAGGGCTTATTCTTCTGTTTTCCTGCTTTCTCCTCTTCTTCTTCTGTTTCCTCTTCTTGTTCTTGTTTTTCTTCTAGTTCTTCTATTTCTTGTTGTAGTTCCACATCTCCTAATCCTTTTTCATCGTCTGTTTCTTCTGCATTTTCTGCTTTTTCAATTACCTCTTCTTCTCCTGCCTCTTCTTCAGCTTATTCTACTGTTTTTTCTGCTTTTTCGTCTTATTCTTCTGTTTCCTCTTCTTGTTCTTCCTTTTTTCTAGTTCTTTCTCTTCTTGTAGTTCTACATCTCCTTCTTCCTACTCTTCTATATATTCTGATTTTTTGGCTTTTGAATTACTTCTTCTATTACTTCTGCTTCTTCTTCAGGTTATTCTTTTGTTATTTCTGCTTTTTCGGCTTATTCTTCTGTTATATATGCTTTTTCGGCTTATTCTTCTGTTATCTACTTTTTCCTCTTATTCTTATGTTTCTTCTTCTTGTTCTGATTCTTCTAGTTTCTAGTTCTTGTTGTAGTTCTACATCACCTTCATTTTCTTCATCTTTCTGTTTCTTCTGCATATTTTGCTTTTTTAATTACTACTTCTTCTGCTTCTTCTGCTTCTTCCTGAGCTTCATCTACTGTTATTTCTGGGTTTGCTGCTTAACTTCTACTCTTTCGCTTTTTCTGCTTATTCCTCTATTATTTCAGCTTTTTCGGCTGATTCTTTGGTTTTTTTCTGTTTTTCCTCTTATTCTTCTGTTTCCTATTCTTGCTCTTGTATTTCTTCTAGTACTCCTATTTCTTTTTGTAGTTCTACATCTCCTTCTTCTTCTTCATCTTCTTCCATTTCTTCTGGCATTTTTGCTTTTTCAATTACTTCCTCTTCTGTTTCTTCTGCTTCTTCTTCATGTTATTCTGTTATTTCTGCTCTTTCGGCTTATTTTTCTGTTATTTCTGCTTTTTCCTCTTATTCTTCCGTTTTTTCTTCTTGTGCTTCTAATTCTTCTTGTTCTTCTTGTTGTTCTAAATCTCCTTCTTCTTCATCTTCTTCTGTTTCTTCTGCTTTTTTGCTTTTTCAATTCAATCTTCTTCTGCTTCTTCTGCTTCTTCTTCAGCTTTTTACTTCTGTTATTTCTGCTTTTTCAGCTTATTCTTCTGCTATTGATGGTTTTTCAGCTTATTTTTCTGTTATTTCTGCTTTTTCGGCTTATTCTTTTGTTATTTCTGCTGTTTCCTCTTCGTCTTCTGTTTATTCTCGTGTTCTTCTAGTTCTTCTTGTTCTTCTTGTTGTTCTACATCTCCTTCTTCTTTTTTCATCATCTTCTGTTTCTTCTGCATATTTTGCCTTTTCAATTGCTTCTTCTGCTTCCTCTGCTTTTTCCTCTGCTTAATCTACAGTTATTTCTGGGTTTTCGGCTTATTCTTCTACTAATTCGCTTTTTCGGCTTATTCTTCTCTTATTTGTGACTTTTCGGCTTATTCTTTTGTGATTTCTGCTTTTTCCTCTTATTCTTCTGTTTCCTCTTCTTGTTCTTCCGTTTTCTAGTTCTTTCTCTTGTAGTTCTACATCTCCTTCTTCTTCTTCATCTTCTGTTTCTTATGCATTTTTTGCTTTTTCAATTACCTCTTCTTCTACTGCTTCTTCTCCGTCTTCTAGGGCTTATTCTTCTGTTTTCCTGCTTTCTCCTCTTCTTCTTCTGTTTCCTCTTCTTGTTCTTGTTTTTCTTCTAGTTCTTCTATTTCTTGTTGTAGTTCCACATCTCCTAATCCTTTTTCATCGTCTGTTTCTTCTGCATTTTCTGCTTTTTCAATTACCTCTTCTTCTCCTGCCTCTTCTTCAGCTTATTCTACTGTTTTTTCTGCTTTTTCGTCTTATTCTTCTGTTTCCTCTTCTTGTTCTTCCTTTTTTCTTGTTCTTTCTCTTCTTGTAGTTCTACATCTCCTTCTTCATACTCTTCTATATATTCTGATTTTTTGGCTTTTTGAATTACTTCTTCTATTACTTCTGCTTCTTCTTCAGGTTATTCTTTTGTTATTTCTGCTTTTTCGGCTTATTCTTCTGTTATATATGCTTTTTCGGCTTATTCTTCTGTTATCTACTTTTTCCTCTTATTCTTATGTTTCTTCTTCTTGTTCTGGTTCTTCTAGTTTCTAGTTCTTGTTGTAGTTCTACATCACCTTCATTTTCTTCATCTTTCTGTTTCTTCTGCATATTTTGCTTTTTTAATTACTACTTCTTCTGCTTCTTCTGCTTCTTCCTGAGCTTCATCTACTGTTATTTCTGGGTTTGCTGCTTAACTTCTACTCTTTCGCTTTTTCTGCTTATTCCTCTATTATTTCAGCTTTTTCGGCTGATTCTTTGGTTTTTTCTGTTTTTCCTCTTATTCTTCTGTTTCCTATTCTTGCTCTTGTATTTCTTCTAGTACTCCTATTTCTTTTTGTAGTTCTACATCTCCTTCTTCTTCTTCATCTTCTTCCATTTCTTCTGGCATTTTTGCTTTTTCAATTACTTCCTCTTCTGTTTCTTCTGCTTCTTCTTCATGTTATTCTGTTATTTCTGCTCTTTCGGCTTATTTTTCTGTTATTTCTGCTTTTTCCTCTTATTCTTCCGTTTTTTCTTCTTGTGCTTCTAATTCTTCTTGTTCTTCTTGTTGTTCTAAATCTCCTTCTTCTTCATCTTCTTCTGTTTCTTCTGCTTTTTTGCTTTTTCAATTCCATCTTCTTCTGCTTCTTCTGCTTCTTCTTCAGCTTTTTACTTCTGTTATTTCTGCTTTTTCAGCTTATTCTTCTGCTATTGATGGTTTTTCAGCTTATTTTTCTGTTATTTCTGCTTTTTCGGCTTATTCTTTTGTTATTTCTGCTGTTTCCTCTTAGTCTTCTGTTTATTCTTGTGTTCTTCTAGTTCTTCTTGTTCTTCTTGTAGTTCTACATCTCCTTCTTCTTTTTTCATCATCTTCTGTTTCTTCTGCATATTTTGCCTTTTCAATTGCTTCTTCTGCTTCCTCTGCTTTTTCCTCTGCTTAATCTACAGTTATTTCTGTGTTTTCGGCTTATTCTTCTACTAATTCGCTTTTTCGGCTTATTCTTCTCTTATTTGTGACTTTTCGGCTTATTCTTTTGTGATTTCTGCTTTTTCCTCTTATTCTTCTGTTTCCTCTTCTTGTTCTTCCGTTTTCTAGTTCTTTCTCTTGTAGTTCTACATCTCCTTCTTCTTCTTCATCTTCTGTTTCTTCTGCATTTTTTGCTTTTTCAATTACCTCTTCTTCTACTGCTTCTTCTCCGTCTTCTAGGGCTTATTCTTCTGTTTTCCTGCTTTCTCCTCTTCTTCTTCTGTTTCCTCTTCTTGTTCTTGTTTTTCTTCTAGTTCTTCTATGTCTTGTTGTAGTTCCACATCTCCTTCTCCTTCTTCATCGTCTGTTTCTTCTGCATTTTCTGCTTTTTCAATTACCTCCTCTTCTTCTGCCTCTTCTTCAGCTTATTCTACTATTTTTTCTGCTTTTTCGTCTTATTCTTCTGTTTCCTCTTCTTGTTCTTCCTTTTTTCTTGTTCTTTTCTTCTTGTAGTTCTACATCTCCTTCTTCATACTCTTCTATATATTCTGATTTTTTGGCTTTTTGAATTACTTCTATTACTTCTGCTTCTTCTTCAGGTTATTCTTTTGTTATTTCTGCTTTTTCGGCTTATTCTTCTGTTATATATGCTTTTTCGGCTTATTCTTCTGTTATCTACTTTTTCCTCTTATTCTTATGTTTCTTCTTCTTGTTCTGGTTCTTCTAGTTTCTAGTTCTTGTTTAGTTCTACATCACCTTCATTTTCTTCATCTTTCTGTTTCTTCTGCATATTTTGCTTTTTTAATTACTACTTCTTCTGCTTCTTCTGCTTCTTCCTGAGCTTCATCTACTGTTATTTCTGGGTTTGCAGCTTAACTTCTACTCTTTCGCTTTTTCTGCTTATTCCTCTATTATTTCAGCTTTTTCGGCTGATTCTTTGGTTTTTTTCTGTTTTTCCTCTTATTCTTCTGTTTTTTCTTCTTGTGCTTCTAATTCTTCTTGTTCTTCTTGTAGTTCTAAATCTCCTTCTTCTTCATCTTCTTCTGTTTCTTCTGCTTTTTTGCTTTTTCAATTCCATCTTCTTCTGCTTCTTCTGCTTCTTCTTCCGCTTTTTACTTCTGTTATTTCTGCTTTTTCAGCTTATTCTTCTGCTATTGATGGTTTTTCAGCTTATTTTTCTGTTATTTCTGCTTTTTCGGCTTATTCTTTTGTTATTTCTGCTGTTTCCTCTTAGTCTTCTGTTTATTCTTGTGTTCTTCTAGTTCTTCTTGTTCTTCTTGTAGTTGTACATCTCCTTCTTCTTTTTTCATCATCTTCTGTTTCTTCTGCATATTTTGCCTTTTCAATTGCTTCTTCTGCTTCCTCTGCTTTTTCCTCTGCTTAATCTACAGTTATTTCTGGGTTTTCGGCTTATTCTTCTACTAATTCGCTTTTTCGGCTTATTCTTCTCTTATTTGTGACTTTTCGGCTTATTATTTTGTGATTTCTGCTTTTTTCTCTTATTCTTCTGTTTTCTCTTCTTGTTCTTCCGTTTTCTAGTTCTTTCTCTTGTAGTTCTACATCTCCTTCTTCTTCTTCATCTTCTGTTTCTTCTGCATTTTTTGCTTTTTCAATTACCTCTTCTTCTACTGCTTCTTCTCCGTCTTCTAGGGCTTATTCTTCTGTTTTCCTGCTTTCTCCTCTTCTTCTTCTGTTTCCTCTTCTTGTTCTTGTTTTTCTTCTAGTTCTTCTATGTCTTGTTGTAGTTCCACATCTCCTTCTCCTTCTTCATCGTCTGTTTCTTCTGCATTTTCTGCTTTTTCAATTACCTCCTCTTCTTCTGCCTCTTCTTCAGCTTATTCTACTGTTTTTTTCTGCTTTTTCGTCTTATTCTTCTGTTTCCTCTTCTTGTTCTTCCTTTTTTCTTTTTCTTTCTCTTCTTGTAGTTCTACATCTCCTTCTTCATACTCTTCTATATATTCTGATTTTTTGGCTATTTGAATTACTTCTTCTATTACTTCTGCTTCTTCTTCAGGTTATTCTTTTGTTATTTCTGCTTTATCGGCTTATTCTTCTGTTATATATGCTTTTTCGGCTTATTCTTCTGTTATATACTTTTTCCTCTTATTCTTATGTTTCTTCTTCTTGTTCTGGTTCTTCTAGTTTCTAGTTCTTGTTGTAGTTCTACATCACCTTCATTTTCTTCATCTTTCTGTTTCTTCTGCATATTTTGCTTTTTTAATTACTACTTCTTCTGCTTCTGCTGCTTCTTCCTGAGCTTCATCTACTGTTATTTCTGGGTTTGCTGCTTAACTTCTACTCTTTCGCTTTTTCTGCTTATTCCTCTATTATTTCCGCTTTTTCGGCTGATTCTTTGGTTTTTTCTGTTTTTCCTCTTATTCTTCTGTTTCCTATTCTTGCTCTTGTATTTCTTCTAGTACTCCTATTTCTTTTTGTAGTTCTACATCTCCTTCTTCTTCTTCACCTTCTTCCATTTCTTCTGGCATTTTTGTTTTTCAATTACTTCCTCTTCTGTTTCTTCTGCTTCTTCTTCATGTTATTCTGTTATTTCTGCTCTTTCGGCATATTTTTCTAATATTTCTGCTTTTTCCTCTTATTCTTCCATTTTTTCTTCTTGTGCTTCTAATTCTTCTTGTTCTTCTTGTTGTTCTAAATCTCCTTCTTCTTCATCTTCTTCTCTTTCTTCTGCTTTTTTGCTTTTTCAATTCCATCTTCTTCTGCTTCTTCTGCTTCTTCTTCAGCTTTTTACTTCTGTTATTTCTGCTTTTTCAGCTTATTCTTCTGCTATTGATGGTTTTTCAGCTTATTTTTCTGTTATTTCTGCTTTTTCGGCTTATTCTTTTGTTATTTCTGCTGTTTCCTCTTAGTCTTCTGTTTATTCTTGTGTTCTTCTAGTTCTTCTTGTTCTTCTTGTTGTTCTACATCTCCTTCTTCTTTTTTCATCATCTTCTGTTTCTTCTGCATATTTTGCCTTTTCAATTGCTTCTTCTGCTTCCTCTGCTTTTTCCTCTGCTTAATCTACAGTTATTTCTGGGTTTTCGGCTTATTTTCTACTAATTCGCTTTTTCGGCTTATTCTTCTCTTATTTGTGACTTTTCGGCTTATTCTTTTGTGATTTCTGCTTTTTCCTCTTATTCTTCTGTTTCCTCTTCTTGTTCTTTCTTTTTCTAGTTCTTTCTCTTGCAGTTCTACATCTCCTTCTTCTTCTTCATCTTCTGTTTCTTCTGCATTTTTTGCTTTTTCAATTACCTCTTCTTCTACTGCTTCTTCTCCGTCTTCTAGGGCTTATTCTTCTGTTTTCCTGCTTTCTCCTCTTCTTCTTCTGTTTCCTCTTCTTGTTCTTGTTTTTCTTCTAGTTCTTCTATGTCTTGTTGTAGTTCCTCATCTCCTAATCCTTTTTCATCGTCTGTTTCTTCTGCATTTTCTGCTTTTTCAATTACCTCCTCTTCTTCTGCCTCTTCTTCAGCTTATTCTACTGTTTTTTCTGCTTTTTCGTCTTATTCTTCTGTTTACTCTTCTTGTTGTTTGTTTTTTCTTGTTCTTTCTCTTCTTGTAGTTCTACATCTCCTTCTTCATACTCTTCTATATATTCTGATTTTTTGGCTTTTTGAATTACTTCTTCTATTACTTCTGCTTCTTCTTCAGGTTATTCTTTTGTTATTTCTGCTTTGTCGGCTTATTCTTCTGTTATATATGCTTTTTCGGCTTATTCTTCTGTTATCTACTTTTTCCTCTTATTCTTATGTTTCTTCTTCTTGTTCTGGTTCTTCTAGTTTCTAGTTCTTGTTGTAGTTCTACATCACCTTCATTTTCTTCATCTTTCTGTTTCTCTGCATATTTTGCTTTTTTAATTACTACTTCTTCTGCTTCTTCTGCTTCTTCCTGAGCTTCATCTACTGTTATTTCTGGGTTTGCTGCTTAACTTCTACTCTTTCGCTTTTTCTGCTTATTCCTCTATTATTTCAGCTTTTTCGGCTGATTCTTTGGTTTTTTCTGTTTTTCCTCTTATTCTTCTGTTTCCTATTCTTGCTCTTGTATTTCTTCTAGTACTCCTATTTCTTTTTGTAGTTCTACATCTCCTTCTTCTTCTTCATCTTCTTCCATTTCTTCTGGCATTTTTGTTTTTCAATTACTTCCTCTTCTGTTTCTTCTGCTTCTTCTTCATGTTATTCTGTTATTTCTGCTCTTTCGGCATATTTTTCTAATATTTCTGCTTTTTCCTCTTATTCTTAAGTTTTTTCTTCTTGTGCTTCTAATTCTTCTTGTTCTTCTTGTTGTTCTAAATCTCCTTCTTCTTCATCTTCTTCTCTTTCTTCTGCTTTTTTGCTTTTTCAATTCCATCTTCTTCTGCTTCTTCTGCTTCTTCTTCAGCTTTTTACTTCTGTTATTTCTGCTTTTTCAGTTTATTCTTCTGCTATTGATGGTTTTTCAGCTTATTTTTCTGTTATTTCTGCTTTTTCGGCTTATTCTTTTGTTATTTCTGCTGTTTCCTCTTAGTCTTCTGTTTATTCTTGTGTTCTTCTAGTTCTTCTTGTTCTTCTTGTTGTTCTACATCTCCTTCTTCTTTTTTCATCATCTTCTGTTTCTTCTGCATATTTTGCCTTTTCAATTGCTTCTTCTGCTTCCTCTGCTTTTTCCTCTGCTTAATCTACAGTTATTTCGGGTTTTCGGCTTATTCTTCTACTAATTCGCTTTTTCGGCTTATTCTTCTCTTATTTGTGACTTTTCGGCTTATTCTTTTGTGATTTCTGCTTTTTCCTCTTATTCTTCTGTTTCCTCTTCTTGTTCTTTCGTTTTCTAGTTCTTTCTCTTGTAGTTCTACATCTCCTTCTTCTTCTTCATCTTCTGTTTCTTCTGCATTTTTTGCTTTTTCAATTACCTCTTCTTCTACAGTTTCTTCTCCGTCTTCTAGGGCTTATTCTTCTGTTTTCCTGCTTTCTCCTCTTCTTCTTCTGTTTCCTCTTCTTGTTCTTGTTTTTCTTCTAGTTCTTCTATGTCTTGTTGTAGTTCCACATCTCCTAATCCTTCTTCATCGTCTGTTTCTTCTGCATTTTCTGCTTTTTCAATTACCTCCTCTTCTTCTGCCTCTTCTTCAGCTTATTCTACTGTTTTTTCTGCTTTTTCGTCTTATTTTTCTGTTTACTCTTCTTGTTCTTCGTTTTTTCTTGTTCTTTCTCTTCTTGTAGTTCTACATCTCCTTCTTCATACCACTCTATATATTCTGATTTTTTGGCTTTTTGAATTACTTCTTCTATTACTTCTGCTTCTTCTTCAGGTTATTCTTTTGTTATTTCTGCTTTATCGGCTTATTCTTCTGTTATATATGCTTTTTCGGCTTATTCTTCTGTTATCTACTTTTTCCTCTTATTCTTATGTTTCTTCTTCTTGTTCTGGTTCTTCTAGTTTCTAGTTCTTGTTGTAGTTCTACATCACCTTCATTTTCTTCATCTTTCTGTTTCTTCTGCATATTTTGCTTTTTTAATTACTACTTCTTCTGCTTCTTCTGCTTCTTCCTGAGCTTCATCTACTGTTATTTCTGGGTTTGCTGCTAAACTTCTACTCTTTCGCTTTTTCTGCTTATTCCTCTATTAATTCAGCTTTTTCGGTTGATTCTTTGGTTTTTTCTGTTTTTCCTCTTATTCTTCTGTTTCCTATTCTTGCTCTTGTATTTCTTCTAGTACTCCTATTTCTTTTTGTAGTTCTACATCTCCTTCTTCTTCTTCATCTTCTTCCATTTCTTCTGGCATTTTTACTTTTTCAATTACTTCCTCTTCTGTTTCTTCTGCTTCTTCTTCATGTTATTCTGTTATTTCTGCTCTTTCGGCATATTTTTCTGTTATTTCTGCTTTTTCCTCTTATTCTTCCGTTTTTTCTTCTTGTGCTTCTAATTCTACTTGTTCTTCTTATTGTTCTAAATCTCCTTCTTCTTCATCTTCTTCTGTTTCTTCTGCTTTTTTGCTTTTTCAATTCCATCTTCTTCTGCTTCTTCTGCTTCTTCTTCAGCTTTTTACTTCTGTTATTTCTGCTTTTTCAGCTTATTCTTCTGCTATTGATGGTTTTTCAGCTTATTTTTCTGTTATTTCTGCTTTTTCGGCTTATTCTTTTGTTATTTCTGCTGTTTCCTCTTAGTCTTCTGTTTATTCTTGTGTTCTTCTAGTTCTTCTTGTTCTTCTTGTAGTTCTACATCTCCTTCTTCTTTTTTCATCATCT
Source organism: Talpa europaea (assembly GCF_964194135.1). Lineage (NCBI taxonomy): Eukaryota > Metazoa > Chordata > Mammalia > Eulipotyphla > Talpidae > Talpa > Talpa europaea. The sequence goes on along the minus strand of NW_028168041.1, from coordinate 146,505 downwards.
TCTGTTTCTTCTGCATATTTTGCCTTTTCAATTGCTTCTTCTGCTTCCTCTGCTTTTTCCTCTGCTTAATCTACAGTTATTTCTGGGTTTTCGGCTTATTCTTCTACTAATTCGCTTTTTCGGCTTATTCTTCACTTATTTGTGACTTTTCGGCTTATTCTTTTGTGATTTCTGCTTTTTCCTCTTATTCTTCTGTTTCCTCTTCTTGTTCTTCCGTTTTCTAGTTCTTTCTCTTGTAGTTCTACATCTCCTTCTTCTTCTTCATCTTCTGTTTCTTCTGCATTTTTTGCTTTTTCAATTACCTCTTCTTCTACTGCTTCTTCTCCGTCTTCTAGGGCTTATTCTTCTGTTTTCCTGCTTTCTCCTCTTCTTCTTCTGTTTCCTCTTCTTGTTCTTGTTTTTCTTCTAGTTCTTCTATTTCTTGTTCTAGTTCCACATCTCCTAATCCTTTTTCATCGTCTGTTTCTTCTGCATTTTCTGCTTTTTCAATTACCTCCTCTTCTTCTGCCTCTTCTTCAGCTTATTCTACTGTTTTTTCTGCTTTTTCGTCTTATTCTTCTGTTTCCTCTTCTTGTTCTTCCTTTTTTCTAGTTCTTTCTCTTCTTGTAGTTCTACATCTCCTTCTTCCTACTCTTCTATATATTCTGATTTTTTGGCTTTTGAATTACTTCTTCTATTACTTCTGCTTCTTCTTCAGGTTATTCTTTTGTTATTTCTGCTTTTTCGGCTTATTCTTCTGTTATATATGCTTTTTCGGCTTATTCTTCTGTTATCTACTTTTTCCTCTTATTCTTATGTTTCTTCTTCTTGTTCTGATTCTTCTAGTTTCTAGTTCTTGTTGTAGTTCTACATCACCTTCATTTTCTTCATCTTTCTGTTTCTTCTGCATATTTTGCTTTTTTAATTACTACTTCTTCTGCTTCTTCTGCTTCTTCCTGAGCTTCATCTACTGTTATTTCTGGGTTTGCTGCTTAACTTCTACTCTTTCGCTTTTTCTGCTTATTCCTCTATTATTTCAGCTTTTTCGGCTGATTCTTTGGTTTTTTCTGTTTTTCCTCTTATTCTTCTGTTTCCTATTCTTGCTCTTGTATTTCTTCTAGTACTCCTATTTCTTTTTGTAGTTCTACATCTCCTTCTTCTTCTTCATCTTCTTCCATTTCTTCTGGCATTTTTGCTTTTTCAATTACTTCCTCTTCTGTTTCTTCTGCTTCTTCTTCATGTTTTTCTGTTATTTCTGCTCTTTCGGCTTATTTTTCTGTTATTTCTGCTTTTTCCTCTTATTCTTCCGTTTTTTCTTCTTGTGCTTCTAATTCTTCTTGTTCTTCTTGTTGTTCTAAATCTCCTTCTTCTTCATCTTCTTCTGTTTCTTCTGCTTTTTTGCTTTTTCAATTCCATCTTCTTCTGCTTCTTCTGCTTCTTCTTCAGCTTTTTACTTCTGTTATTTCTGCTTTTTCAGCTTATTCTTCTGCTATTGATGGTTTTTCAGCTAATTTTTCTGTTATTTCTGCTTTTTCGGCTTATTCTTTTGTTATTTCTTCTGTTTCCTCTTAGTCTTCTGTTTATTCTTGTGTTCTTCTAGTTCTTCTTGTTCTTCTTGTAGTTCTACATCTCCTTCTTCTTTTTTCATCATCTTCTGTTTCTTCTGCATATTTTGCCTTCTCAATTGCTTCTTCTGCTTCCTCTGCTTTTTCCTCTGCTTAATCTACAGTTATTTCTGGGTTTTCGGCTTATTCTTCTACTAATTCGCTTTTTCGGCTTATTCATCCCTTATTTGTGTCTTTTCGGCTTATTCTTTTGTGATTTCTGCTTTTTCCTCTTATTCTTCTGTTTCCTCTTCTTGTTCTTCCGTTTTCTAGTTCTTTCTCTTGTAGTTCTACATCTCCTTCATCTTCTTCATCTTCTGTTTCTTCTGCATTTTCTGCTTTTTCAATTACCTCCTCTTCTTCTGCCTCTTCTTCAGCTTATTCTACTGTTTGTTCTGCTTTTTCGTCTTATTCTTCTGTTTCCTCTTCTTGTTCTTCCTTTTTTCTTGTTCTTTCTCTTCTTGTAGTTCTACATCTCCTTCTTCATACTCTTCTATATATTCTGATTTTTTGGCTTTTTGAATTACTTCTTCTATTACTTCTGCTTCTTCTTCAGGTTATTCTTTTGTTATTTCTGCTTTGTCGGCTTATTCTTCTGTTATATATGCTTTTTCGGCTTATTCTTCTGTTATCTACTTTTTCCTCTTATTCTTATGTTTCTTCTTCTTGTTCTGGTTCTTCTAGTTTCTAGTTCTTGTTGTAGTTCTACATCACCTTCATTTTCTTCATCTTTCTGTTTCTTCTGCATATTTTGCTTTTTTAATTACTACTTCTTCTGCTTCTTCTGCTTCTTCCTGAGCTTCATCTACTGTTATTTCTGGGTTTGCTGCTTAACTTCTACTCTTTCGCTTTTTCTGCTTATTCCTCTATTATTTCAGCTTTTTCGGCTGATTCTTTGGTTTTTTCTGTTTTTCCTCTTATTCTTCTGTTTCCTATTATTGCTCTTGTATTTCTTCTAGTACTCCTATTTCTTTTTGTAGTTCTACATCTCCTTCTTCTTCTTCATCTTCTTCCATTTCTTCTGGCATTTTTGCTTTTTCAATTACTTCCTCTTCTGTTTCTTCTGCTTCTTCTTCATGTTATTCTGTTATTTCTGCTCTTTCGGCTTATTTTTCTGTTATTTCAACTTTTTCCTCTTATTCTTCCGTTTTTTCTTCTTGTGCTTCTAATTCTTCTTGTTCTTCTTGTTGTTCTAAATCTCCTTCTTCTTCATCTTCTTCTGTTTCTTCTGCTTTTTTGCTTTTTCAATTCCATCTTCTTCTGCTTCTTCTGCTTCTTCTTCAGCTTTTTACTTCTGTTATTTCTGCTTTTTCAGCTTATTCTTCTGCTATTGATGGTTTTTCAGCTAATTTTTCTGTTATTTCTGCTTTTTCGGCTTATTCTTTTGTTATTTCTGCTGTTTCCTCTTAGTCTTCTGTTTATTCTTGTGTTCTTCTAGTTCTTGTTCTTCTTGTAGTTCTACATCTCCTTCTTCTTTTTTCATCATCTTCTGTTTCTTCTGCATATTTTGCCTTTTCAATTGCTTCTTCTGCTTCCTCTGCTTTTTCCTCTGCTTAATCTACAGTTATTTCTGGGTTTTCGGCTTATTCTTCTACTAATTCGCTTTTTCGGCTTATTCATCCCTTATTTGTGACTTTTCGGCTTATTCTTTTGCGATTTCTGCTTTTTCCTCTTATTCTTCTGTTTCCTCTTCTTGTTCTTCCGTTTTCTAGTTCTTTCTCTTCTACTTCTACATCTCCTTCTTCTTCTTCATCTTCTGCTTCTTCTGCATTTTTTGCTTTTTCAATTACCTCTTCTTCTACTGCTTCTTCTCCGTCTTCTAGGGCTTATTCTTCTGTTTTCCTGCTTTCTCCTCTTCTTCTTCTGTTTCCTCTTCTTGTTCTTGTTTTTCTTCTAGTTCTTCTATGTCTTGTTGTAGTTCCACATCTCCTTCTCCTTCTTCATCGTCTGTTTCTTCTGCTTTTTCTGCTTTTTCAATTACCTCCTCTTCTTCTGCCTCTTCTTCAGCTTATTCTACTGTTTGTTCTGCTTTTTCGTCTTATTCTTCTGTTTCCTCTTCTTGTTCTTCCTTTTTTCTTGTTCTTTCTCTTCTTGTAGTTCTACATCTCCTTCTTCATACTCTTCTATATCTTCTGATTTTTTGGCTTTTTGAATTACTTCTTCTATTACTTCTGCTTCTTCTTCAGGTTATTCTTTTGTTATTTCTGCTTTGTCGGCTTATTCTTCTGTTATATATGCTTTTTCGGCTTATTCTTCTGTTATCTACTTTTTCCTCTTATTCTTATGTTTCTTCTTCTTGTTCTGGTTCTTCTAGTTTCTAGTTCTTGTTGTAGTTCTACATCACCTTCATTTTCTTCATCTTTCTGTTTCTTCTGCATATTTTGCTTTTTTAATTACTACTTCTTCTGCTTCTTCTGCTTCTTCCTGAGCTTCATCTACTGTTATTTCTGGGTTTGCTGCTTAACTTCTACTCTTTCGCTTTTTCTGCTTATTCCTCTATTATTTCAGCTTTTTCGGCTGATTCTTTGGTTTTTTCTGTTTTTCCTCTTATTCTTCTGTTTCCTATTCTTGCTCTTGTATTTCTTCTAGTACTCCTATTTCTTTTTGTAGTTCTACATCTCCTTCTTCTTCTTCATCTTCTTCCGTTTCTTCTGGCATTTTTGCTTTTTCAATTACTTCCTCTTCTGTTTCTTCTGCTTCTTCTTCATGTTATTCTGTTATTTCTGCTTTCTCGGCTTATTTTTCTGTTATTTCTGCTTTTTCCTCTTATTCTTCCGTTTTTTCTTCTTGTGCTTCTAATACTTCTTGTTCTTCTTGTAGTTCTAAATCTCCTTCTTCTTCATCTTCTTCTGTTTCTTCTGCTTTTTTGCTTTTTCAATAACATCTTCTTCTGCTTCTTCTGCTTCTTCTTCAGCTTTTTACTTCTGTTATTTCTGCTTTTTCAGCTTATTCTTCTGCTATTGATGGTTTTTCAGCTTATTTTTCTGTTATTTCTGCTTTTTCGGCTTATTCTTTTGTTATTTCTGCTGTTTCCTCTTAGTCTTCTGTTTATTCTTGTGTTCTTCTAGTTCTTCTTGTTCTTCTAGTAGTTCTACATCTCCTTCTTCTTTTTTCATCATCTTCTGTTTCTTCTGCATATTTTGCCTTTTCAATTGCTTCTTCTGCTTCCTCTGCTTTTTCCTCTGCTTAATCTGCAGTTATTTCTGGGTTTTCGGCTTATTCTTCTACTCATTCGCTTTTTCGGCTTATTCTTCTCTTATTTGTGACTTTTCGGCTTATTCTTTTGTGATTTCTGCTTTTTCCTCTTATTCTTCTGTTTCCTCTTCTTGTTCTTCCGTTTTCTAGTTCTTTCTCTTGTAGTTCTACATCTCCTTCTTCTTCTTCATCTTCTGTTTCTTCTGCATTTTTTGCTTTTTCAATTACCTCTTCTTCTACTGCTTCTTCTCCGTCTTCTAGGGCTTATTCTTCTGTTTTCCTGCTTTCTCCTATTCTTCTTCGGTTTCCTCTTCTTGTTCTTGTTTTTCTTCTAGTTCTTCTATGTCTTGTTGTAGTTCCACATCTCCTTCTCCTTCTTCATCGTCTGTTTCTTCTGCATTTTCTGCTTTTTCAATTACCTCCTCTTCTTCTGCCTCTTCTTCAGCTTATTCTACTGTTTGTTCTGCTTTTTCGTCTTATTCTTCTGTTTCCTCTTCTTGTTCTTCCTTTTTTCTTGTTCTTTCTCTTCTTGTAGTTCTACATCTTCTTCTTCATACTCTTCTATATATTCTGATTTTTTGGCTTTTTGAATTACTTCTTCTATTACTTCTGCTTCTTCTTCAGGTTATTCTTTTGTTATTTCAGCTTTGTCGGCTTATTCTTCTGTTATATATGCTTTTTCGGCTTATTCTTCTGTTATCTACTTTTTCCTCTTATTCTTATGTTTCTTCTTCTTGTTCTTGTTCTTCTAGTTTCTAGTTCTTGTTGTAGTTCTACATCACCTTCATTTTCTTCATCTTTCTGTTTCTTCTGCATATTTTGCTTTTTTAATTACTACTTCTTCTGCTTCTTCTGCTTCTTCCTGAGCTTCATCTACTGTTATTTCTGGGTTTGCTGCTTAACTTCTACTCTTTCGCTTTTTCTGCTTATTCCTCTATTATTTCAGCTTTTTCGGCTGATTCTTTGGTTTTTTTCTGTTTTTCCTCTTATTCTTCTGTTTCCTATTCTTGCTCTTGTATTTCTTCTAGTACTCCTATTTCTTTTTGTAGTTCTACATCTCCGTCTTCTTCTTCATCTTCTTCCGTTTCTTCTGGCATTTTTGCTTTTTCAATTACTTCCTCTTCTGTTTCTTCTGCTTCTTCTTCATGTTATTCTGTTATTTCTGCTTTCTCGGCTTATTTTTCTGTTATTTCTGCTTTTTCCTCTTATTCTTCCGTTTTTTCTTCTTGTGCTTCTAATACTTCTTGTTCTTCTTGTAGTTCTAAATCTCCTTCTTCTTCATCTTCTTCTGTTTCTTCTGCTTTTTTGCTTTTTCAATAACATCTTCTTCTGCTTCTTCTGCTTCTTCTTCAGCTTTTTACTTCTGTTATTTCTGCTTTTTCAGCTTATTCTTCTGCTATTGATGGTTTTTCAGCTTATTTTTCTGTTACTTCTGCTTTTTCGGCTTATTCTTTTGTTATTTCTGCTGTTTCCTCTTAGTCTTCTGTTTATTCTTGTGTTCTTCTAGTTCTTCTTGTTCTTCTTGTAGTTCTACATCTCCTTCTTCTTTTTTCATCATCTTCTGTTTCTTCTGCATATTTTGCCTTTTCAATTGCTTCTTCTGCTTCCTCTGCTTTTTCCTCTGCTTAATCTGCAGTTATTTCTGGGTTTTCGGCTTATTCTTCTACTCATTCGCTTTTTCGGCTTATTCTTCTCTTATTTGTGACTTTTCGGCTTATTCTTTTGTGATTTCTGCTTTTTCCTCTTATTCTTCTGTTTCCTCTTCTTGTTCTTCCGTTTTCTAGTTCTTTCTCTTGTAGTTCTACATCTCCTTCTTCTTCTTCATCTTCTGTTTCTTCTGCATTTTTTGCTTTTTCAATTACCTCTTCTTCTACTGCTTCTTCTCCGTCTTCTAGGGCTTATTCTTCTGTTTTCCTGCTTTCTCCTATTCTTCTTCGGTTTCCTCTTCTTGTTCTTGTTTTTCTTCTAGTTCTTCTATTTCTTGTTGTAGTTCCACATCTCCTTCTCCTTCTTCATCGTCTGTTTCTTCTGCATTTTCTGCTTTTTCAATTACCTCCTCTTCTTCTGCCTCTTCTTCAGCTTATTCTACTGTTTGTTCTGCTTTTTCGTCTTATTCTTCTGTTTCCTCTTCTTGTTCTTCCTTTTTTCTTGTTCTTTCTCTTCTTGTAGTTCTACATCTTCTTCTTCATACTCTTCTATATATTCTGATTTTTTGGCTTTTTGAATTACTTCTTCTATTACTTCTGCTTCTTCTTCAGGTTATTCTTTTGTTATTTCAGCTTTGTCGGCATATTCTTCTGTTATATATGCTTTTTCGGCTTATTCTTCTGTTATCTACTTTTTCCTCTTATTCTTATGTTTCTTCTTCTTGTTCTTGTTCTAGTTTCTAGTTCTTGTTGTAGTTCTACATCACCTTCATTTTCTTCATCTTTCTGTTTCTTCTGCATATTTTGCTTTTTTAATTACTACTTCTTCTGCTTCTTCTGCTTCTTCCTGAGCTTCATCTACTGTTATTTCTGGGTTTGCTGCTTAACTTCTACTCTTTCGCTTTTTCTGCTTATTCCTCTATTATTTCAGCTTTTTCGGCTGATTCTTTGGTTTTTTCTGTTTTTCCTCTTATTCTTCTGTTTCCTATTCTTGCTCTTGTATTTCTTCTAGTACTCCTATTTCTTTTTGTAGTTCTACATCTCCTTCTTCTTCTTCATCTTCTTCCGTTTCTTCTGGCATTTTTGCTTTTTCAATTACTTCCTCTTCTGTTTCTTCTGCTTCTTCTTCATGTTATTCTGTTATTTCTGCTTTCTCGGCTTATTTTTCTGTTATTTCTGCTTTTTCCTCTTATTCTTCCGTTTTTTCTTCTTGTGCTTCTAATACTTCTTGTTCTTCTTGTAGTTCTAAATCTCCTTCTTCTTCATCTTCTTCTGTTTCTTCTGCTTTTTTGCTTTTTCAATAACATCTTCTTCTGCTTCTTCTGCTTCTTCTTCAGCTTTTTACTTCTGTTATTTCTGCTTTTTCAGCTTATTCTTCTGCTATTGATGGTTTTTCAGCTTATTTTTCTGTTATTTCTGCTTTTTCGGCTTATTCTTTTGTTATTTCTGCTGTTTCCTCTTAGTCTTCTGTTTATTCTTGTGTTCTTCTAGTTCTTCTTGTTCTTCTTGTAGTTCTACATCTCCTTCTTCTTTTTTCATCATCTTCTGTTTCTTCTGCATATTTTGCCTTTTCAATTGCTTCTTCTGCTTCCTCTGCTTTTTCCTCTGCTTAATCTGCAGTTATTTCTGGGTTTTCGGCTTATTCTTCTACTCATTCGCTTTTTCGGCTTATTCTTCTCTTATTTGTGACTTTTCGGCTTATTCTTTTGTGATTTCTGCTTTTTCCTCTTATTCTTCTGTTTCCTCTTCTTGTTCTTCCGTTTTCTAGTTCTTTCTCTTGTAGTTCTACATCTCCTTCTTCTTCTTCATCTTCTGTTTCTTCTGCATTTTTTGCTTTTTCAATTACCTCTTCTTCTACTGCTTCTTCTCCGTCTTCTAGGGCTTATTCTTCTGTTTTCCTGCTTTCTCCTATTCTTCTTCGGTTTCCTCTTCTTGTTCTTGTTTTTCTTCTAGTTCTTCTATTTCTTGTTGTAGTTCCACATCTCCTTCTCCTTCTTCATCGTCTGTTTCTTCTGCATTTTCTGCTTTTTCAATTACCTCCTCTTCTTCTGCCTCTTCTTCAGCTTATTCTACTGTTTGTTCTGCTTTTTCGTCTTATTCTTCTGTTTCCTCTTCTTGTTCTTCCTTTTTTCTTGTTCTTTCTCTTCTTGTAGTTCTACATCTTCTTCTTCATACTCTTCTATATATTCTGATTTTTTGGCTTTTTGAATTACTTCTTCTATTACTTCTGCTTCTTCTTCAGGTTATTCTTTTGTTATTTCAGCTTTGTCGGCATATTCTTCTGTTATATATGCTTTTTCGGCTTATTCTTCTGTTATCTACTTTTTCCTCTTATTCTTATGTTTCTTCTTCTTGTTCTTGTTCTTCTAGTTTCTAGTTCTTGTTGTAGTTCTACATCACCTTCATTTTCTTCATCTTTCTGTTTCTTCTGCATATTTTGCTTTTTTAATTACTACTTCTTCTGCTTCTTCTGCTTCTTCCTGAGCTTCATCTACTGTTATTTCTGGGTTTGCTGCTTAACTTCTACTCTTTCGCTTTTTCTGCTTATTCCTCTATTATTTCAGCTTTTTCGGCTGATTCTTTGGTTTTTTCTGTTTTTCCTCTTATTCTTCTGTTTCCTATTCTTGCTCTTGTATTTCTTCTAGTACTCCTATTTCTTTTTGTAGTTCTACATCTCCTTCTTCTTCTTCATCTTCTTCCGTTTCTTCTGGCATTTTTGCTTTTTCAATTACTTCCTCTTCTGTTTCTTCTGCTTCTTCTTCATGTTATTCTGTTATTTCTGCTTTCTCGGCTTATTTTTCTGTTATTTCTGCTTTTTCCTCTTATTCTTCCGTTTTTTCTTCTTGTGCTTCTAATACTTCTTGTTCTTCTTGTAGTTCTAAATCTCCTTCTTCTTCATCTTCTTCTGTTTCTTCTGCTTTTTTGCTTTTTCAATTCCATCTTCTTCTGCTTCTTCTGCTTCTTCTTCAGCTTTTTACTTCTGTTATTTCTGCTTTTTCAGCTTATTCTTCTGCTATTGATGGTTTTTCAGCTTATTTTTCTGTTATTTCTGCTTTTTCGGCTTATTCTTTTGTTATTTCTGCTGTTTCCTCTTAGTCTTCTGTTTATTCTTGTGTTCTTCTAGTTCTTCTTGTTCTTCTTGTAGTTCTACATCTCCTTCTTCTTTTTTCATCATCTTCTGTTTCTTCTGCATATTTTGCCTTTTCAATTGCTTCTTCTGCTTCCTCTGCTTTGTCCTCTGCTTAATCTACAGTTATTGCTGGGTTTTCGGCTTATTCTTCTACTAATTCGCTCTTTCGGCTTATTCTTCTCTTATTTGTGACTTTTCGGCTTATTCTTTTGTGATTTCTGCTTTTTCCTCTTATTCTTCTGTTTCCTCTTCTTGTTCTTCCGTTTTCTAGTTCTTTCTCTTGTAGTTCTACATCTCCATCTTCTTCTTCATCTTCTGTTTCTTCTGCATTTTTTGCTTTTTCAATTACCTCTTCTTCTACTGCTTCTTCTCCGTCTTCTAGGGCTTATTCTTCTGTTTTCCTGCTTTCTCCTCTTCTTCTTCGGTTTCCTCTTCTTGTTCTTGTTTTTCTTCTAGTTCTTCTATTTCTTGTTGTAGTTCCACATCTCCTTCTCCTTCTTCATCGTCTGTTTCTTCGGCATTTTCTGCTTTTTCAATTACCTCCTCTTCTTCTGCCTCTTCTTCAGCTTATTCTACTGTTTTTTCTGCTTTTTCGTCTTATTCTTCTGTTTCCTCTTCTTGTTCTTCCTTTTTTCTTGTTCTTTCTCTTCTTGTAGTTCTACATCTCCTTCTTCATACTCTTCTATATATTCTGATTTTTTGGCTTTTTGAATTACTTCTTCTATTACTTCTGCTTCTTCTTCAGGTTATTCTTTTCTTATTTCTGCTTTGTCGTCTTATTCTTCTGTTATATATGCTTTTTCGGCTTATTCTTCTGTTATCTACTTTTTCCTCTTATTCTTATGTTTCTTCTTCTTGTTCTGGTTCTTCTAGTTTCTAGTTCTTGTTGTAGTTCTACATCACCTTCATTTTCTTCATCTTTCTGTTTCTTCTGCATATTTTGCTTTTTTAATTATTATTTCTTCTGCTTCTTCTGCTTCTTCCTGAGCTTCATCTACTGTTATTTCTGGGTTTGCTGCTTAACTTCTACTATTTCGCTTTTTCTGCTTATTCCTCTATTATTTCAGCTTTTTCGGCTGATTCTTTGGTTTTTTTCTGTTTTTCCTCTTATTCTTCTGTTTCCTATTCTTGCTCTTGTATTTCTTCTAGTACTCCTATTTCTTTTTGTAGTTCTACATCTCCTTCTTTTTCTTCATCTTCTTCCGTTTCTTCTGGCATTTTTGCTTTTTCAATTACTTCCTATTCTGTTTCTTCTGCTTCTTCTTCATGTTATTCTGTTATTTCTGCTTTCTCGGCTTATTTTTCTGTGATTTCTGCTTTTTCCTCTTATTCTTCCGTTTTTTCTTCTTGTGCTTCTAATTCTTCTTGTTCTTCTTGTAGTTCTAAATCTCCTTCTTCTTCATCTTCTTCTGTTTCTTCTGCTTTTTTGCTTTTTCAATTCCATCTTCTTCTGCTTCTTCTGCTTCTTCTTCAGCTTTTTACTTCTGTTATTTCTGCTTTTTCAGCTTATTCTTCTGCTATTGATGGTTTTTCAGCTTATTTTTCTGTTATTTCTGCTTTTTCGGCTTATTCTTTTGTTATTTCTGCTGTTTCCTCTTAGTCTTCTGTTTATTCTTGTGTTCTTCTAGTTCTTCTTGTTCTTCTTGTAGTTCTACATCTCCTTCTTCTTTTTTCATCATCTTCTGTTTCTTCTGCATATTTTGCCTTTTCAATTGCTTATTCTGCTTCCTCTGCTTTTTCCTCTGTTTAATCTACATTTATTTCTGGGTTTTCGGGTTATTCTTCTACTAATTCGCTTTTTCGGCTTATTCTTCTCTTATTTGTGACTTTTCGGCTTATTCTTTTGTGATTTCTGCTTTTTCCTCTTATTCTTCTGTTTCCTCTTCTTGTTCTTCCGTTTTCTAGTTCTTTCTCTTGTAGTTCTACATCTCCTTCATCTTCTTCATCTTCTGTTTCTTCTGCATTTTTTGCTTTTTCAATTACCTCTTCTTCTACTGCTTCTTCTCCGTCTTCTAGGGCTTATTCTTCTGTTTTCCTGCTTTCTCCTCTTCTTCTTCTGTTTCCTCTTCTTGTTCTTGTTTTTCTTCTAGTTCTTCTATTTCTTGTTGTAGTTCCACATCTCCTAATCCTTCTTCATCGTCTGTTTTTTCTGCATTTTCTTCTTTTTCAATTACCTCCTCTTCTTCTGCCTCATCTTCAGCTTATTCTACTGTTTTTTCTGCTTTCTCGTCTTATTCTTCTGTTTCCTCTTCTTGTTCTTCCTTTTTTCTTGTTCTTTCTCTTCTTGTAGTTCTACATCTCCTTCTTCATACTCTTCTATATATTCTGATTTTTTGGCTTTTTGAATTACTTCTTCTATTACTTCTGCTTCTTCTTCAGGTTATTCTTTTGTTATTTCTGCTTTTTCGGCTTATTCTTCTGTTATATATGCCTTCGGCTTATTCTTCTGTTATCTACTTTTTCCTCTTATTCTTATGTTTCTTCTTCTTGTTCTGGTTCTTCTAGTTTCTAGTTCTTGTTGTAGTTCTACATCACCTTCATTATCTTCATCTTTCTGTTTCTTCTGCATATTTTGCTTTTTTAATTACTACTTCTTCTGCTTCTTCTGCTTCTTCCTCAGCTTCATCTACTGTTATTTCTGGGTTTGCTGCTTAACTTCTACTCTTTCGCTTTTTCTGCTTATTCCTCTATTATTTCAGCTTTTTCGGCTGATTCTTTGGTTTTTTCTGTTTTTCCTCTTATTCTTCTGTTTCCTATTTTTGCTCTTGTATTTCTTCTAGTACTCCTATTTCTTTTTGTAGTTCTACATCTCCTTCTTCTTCTTCATCTTCTTCCGTTTCTTCTGCCATTTTTGCTTTTTCAATTACTTCCTCTTCTGCTTCTTCTGCTTCTTCTTCATGTTATTCTGTTATTTCTGCTTTCTCGGCTTATTTTTCTGTTATTTCTGCTTTTTCCTCTTATTCTTCCGTTTTTTCTTCTTGTGCTTCTAATTCTTCTTGTTCTTCTTGTAGTTCTAAATCTCCTTCTTCTTCATCTTCTTCTGTTTCTTCTGCTTTTTTGCTTTTTCAATTCCATCTTCTTCTGCTTCTTCTGCTTCTTCTTCACCTTTTTACTTCTGTTATTTTTGCTTTTTCAGCTTATTCTTCTGCTATTGATGGTTTTTCAGCTTATTTTTCTGTTATTTCTGCTTTTTCGGCTTATTCTTTGGTTATTTCTGCTGTTTCCTCTTAGTCTTCTGTTTATTCTTGTGTTCTTCTACTTCTTCTTGTTCTTCTTGTAGTTCTACATCTCCTTCTTCTTTTTTCATCATCTTCTGTTTCTTCTGCATATTTTGCCTTTTCAATTGCTTCTTCTGCTTCCTCTGCTTTTTCCTCTGCTTAATCTACAGTTATTTCTGGGTTTTCGGCTTATTCTTCTACTAATTCGCTTTTTCGGCTTATTCTTCTCTTATTTGTGACTTTTCGGCTTATTCTTTTGTGATTTCTGCTTTTTCCTCTTATTCTTCTGTTTCCTCTTCTTGTTCTTCCGTTTTCTAGTTCTTTCTCTTGTAGTTCTACATCTCCTTCTTCTTCTTCATCTTCTGTTTCTTCTGCATTTTTTGCTTTTTCAATTACCTCTTCTTCTACTGCTTCTTCTCCGTCTTCTAGGGCTTATTCTTCTGTTTTCCTGCTTTCTCCTCTTCTTCTTCTGTTTCCTCTTCTTGTTCTTGTTTTTCTTCTAGTTCTTCTATTTCTTGTTGTAGTTCCACATCTCCTAATCCTTCTTCATCGTCTGTTTCTTCTGCATTTTCTGCTTTTTCAATTACCTCCTCTTCTTCTGCCTCTTCTTCAGCTTATTCTACTGTTTTTTCTGCTTTTTCGTCTTATTCTTCTATTTCCTCTTCTTGTTCTTCCTTTTTTCTTGTTCTTTCTCTTCTTGTAGTTCTACATCTCCTACTTCGTACTCTTCTATATATTCTGATTTTTTGGCTTTTTGAATTACTTCTTCTATTACTTCTGCTTCTTCTTCAGGTTATTCTTTTGTTATTTCTGCTTTTTCGGCTTATTCTTCTGTTATATATGTTTTTTCGGCTTATTCTTTTGTTATCTACTTTTTCCTCTTATTCTTATGTTTCTTCTTCTTGTTCTGGTTCTTCTAGTTTCTAGTTCTTGTTGTAGTTCTACATCACCTTCATTTTCTTCATCTTTCTGTTTCTTCTGCATATTTTGCTTTTTTAATTCCTACTTCTTCTGCTTTTTCTGCTTCTTCCTGAGCTTCATCTACTGTTATTTCTGGGTTTGCTGCTTAACTTCTACTCTTTCGCTTTTTCTGCTTATTCCTCTATTATTTCAGCTTTTTCGGCTGATTCTTTGGTTTTTTCTGTTTTTCCTCTTATTCTTCTGTTTCCTATTCTTGCTCTTGTATTTCATCTAGTACTCCTATTTCTTTTTGTAGTTCTACATCTCCTTCTTCTTCTTCATCTTCTTCCGTTTCTTCTGGCATTTTTGCTTTTTCAATTACTTCCTCTTCTGTTTCTTCTGCTTCTTTTTCATGTTATTCTGTTATTTCTGCTTTCTCGGCTTATTTTTCTGTTATATCTTAATTTTCCTCTTATTCTTCCGTTTTTTCTTCTTGTGCTTCTAATTCTTCTTGTTCTTCTTGTTGTTCTAAATCTCCTTCTTCTTCATCTTCTTCTGTTTCTTCTGCTTTTTTGCTTTTTCAATTCCATCTTCTTCTGCTTCTTCTGCTTCTTCTTCAGCTTTTTACTTCTGTTATTTCTGCTTTTTCAGCTTATTATTCTGCTATTGATGGTTTTTCAGCTTATTTTTCTGTTATTTCTGCTTTTTCGGCTTATTCTTTTGTTATTTCTGCTGTTTCCTCTTAGTCTTCTGTTTATTCTTGTGTTCTTCTAGTTCTTCTTGTTCTTCTTGTAGTTCTACATCTCCTTCTTCTTCTTCATCTTCTGTTTCTTCTGCATATTTTGCTTTTTCAATTACCTCTTCTTCTACTGCTTCTTCTCCGTCTTCTAGGGCTTATTCTTCTGTTTTCCTGCTTTCTCCTCTTCTTCTTCTGTTTCCTCTTCTTGTTCTTGTTTTTCTTCTAGTTCTTCTATGTCTTGTTGTAGTTCCACATCTCCTTCTCCTTCTTCATCGTCTGTTTCTTCTGCTTTTTCTGCTTTTTCAATTACCTCCTCTTCTTCTGCCTCTTCTTCAGCTTATTCTACTGTTTGTTCTGCTTTTTCGTCTTATTCTTCTGTTTCCTCTTCTTGTTCTTCCTTTTGTCTTGTTCTTTCTCTTCTTGTAGTTCTACATCTCCTTCTTCATACTCTTCTATATATTCTGATTTTTTGGCTTTTTGAATTACTTCTTCTATTACTTCTGCTTCTTCTTCAGGTTATTCTTTTGTTATTTCTGCTTTTTCGGCTTATTCTTCTGTTATATATGCTTTTTCGGCTTATTCTTCTGTTATCTACTTTTTCCTCTTATTCTTATGTTTCCTCTTCTTGTTCTGGTTCTTCTAGTTTCTAGTTCTTGTTGTAGTTCTACATCACCTTCATTTTCTTCATCTTTCTGTTTGTTCTGCATATTTTGCTTTTTTAATTACTACTTCTTCTGCTTCTTCTGCTTCTTCCTGAGCTTCATCTACTGTTATTTCTGGGTTTGCTGCTTAACTTCTACTCTTTCGCTTTTTCTGCTTATTCCTCTATTATTTCAGCTTTTTCGGCTGATTCTTTGTTTTTTTCTGTTTTTCCTCTTATTCTTCTGTTTCCTATTCTTGCTCTTGTATTTCTTCTAGTACTCCTATTTCTTTTTGTAGTTCTACATCTCCTTCTTCTTCTTCATCTTCTTCCGTTTCTTCTGGCATTTTTGCTTTTTCAATTACTTCCTCTTCTGTTTCTTCTGCTTCTTCTTCATGTTATTCTGTTATTTCTGCTTTCTCGGCTTATTTTTCTGTTATTTCTGCTTTTTCCTCTTATTCTTCCGTTTTTTCTTCTTGTGCTTCTAATTCTTCTTGTTCTTCTTGTTGTTCTAAATCTCCTTCTTCTTCACCTTCTTCTGTTTCTTCTGCTTTTTTGCTTTTTCAATTCCATATTCTTCTGCTTCTTCTGCTTCTTCTTCAGCTTTTTACTTCTGTTATTTCTGCTTTTTCAGCTTATTCTTCTGCTATTGATGGTTTTTCAGCTTATTTTTCTGTTATTTCTGCTTTTTCGGCTTATTCTTTTGTTATTTCTGCTGTTTCCTCTTAGTCTTCTCTTTATTCTTGTGTTCTTCTAGTTCTTCTTGTTCTTCTTGTAGTTCTACATCTCCTTCTTCTTTTTTCATCATCTTCTGTTTCTTCTGCATATTTTGCCTTTTCAATTGCTTCTTCTGCTTCCTCTGCTTTTTCCTCTGCTTAATCTACAGTTATTTCTGGGTTTTCGGCTTATTCTTCTACTAATTCGCTTTTTCGGCTTATTCTTCTCTTAATGTGACTTTTCGGCTTATTCTTTTGTGATTTCTGCTTTTTCCTCTTATTCTTCTGTTTCCTCTTCTTGTTCTTCCGTTTTCTAGTTCTTTCTCTTGTAGTTCTACATCTCCTTCTTCTTCTTCATCTTCTGTTTCTTCTGCATTTTTTGCTTTTTCAATTACCTCTTCTTCTACTGCTTCTTCTCCGTCTTCTAGGGCTTATTCTTCTGTTTTCCTGCTTTCTCCTCTTCTTCTTCTGTTTCCTCTTCTTGTTCTTGTTTTTCTTCTAGTTCTTCTATGTCTTGTTGTAGTTCCACATCTCCTAATCCTTCTTCATCGTCTGTTTCTTCTGCATTTTCTGCTTTTTCAATTACCTCCTCTTCTTCAGCCTCTTTTTCAGCTTATTCTACTGTTTTTTCTGCTTTTTCGTCTTATTCTTCTGTTTCCTCTTCTTGTTCTTCCTTTTTTTTGTTCCTTCTCTTCTTGTAGTTCTACAACTCCTTCTTCATACTCTTCTATATATTCTGAATTTTTGGCTTTTTGAATTACTTCTTCTATTACTTCTCCTTCTTCTTCAGGTTATTCTTTTGTTATTTCTGCTTTTTCGGCTTATTCTTCTGTTATATATTCTTTTTCGGCTTATTCTTTTGTTATCTACTTTTTCCTCTTATTCTTATGTTTCTTCTTCTTGTTCTGGTTCTTCTAGTTTCTAGTTCTTGTTGTAGTTCTACATCACCTTCATTTTCTTCATCTTTCTGTTTCTTCTGCATATTTTGCTTTTTTAATTACTACTTCTTCTGCTTTTTCTGCTTCTTCCTGAGCTTCATCTACTGTTATTTCTGGGTTTGCTGCTTAACTTCTACTCTTTCGCTTTTTCTGCTTATTCCTCTATTATTTCAGCTTTTTCTTCTGATTCTTTGGTTTTTTCTGTTTTTCCTCTTATTCTTCTGTTTCCTATTCTTGCTCTTGTATTTCTTCTAGTACTCCTATTTCTTTTTGTAGTTCTACATCTCCTTCTTCTTCTTCATCTTCTTCCGTTTCTTCTGGCATTTTTGCTTTTTCAATTACTTCCTCTTCTGTTTCTTTTGCTTCTTCTTCATGTTATTCTGTTATTTCTGCTTTCTCGGCTTATTTTTCTGTTATTTCTGCTTTTTCCTCTTATTCTTCCGTTTTTTCTTCTTGTGCTTCTAATACTTCTTGTTCTTCTTGTAGTTCTAAATCTCCTTCTTCTTCATCTTCTTCTGTTTCTTCTGCTTTTTTGCTTTTTCAATTCCATCTTCTTCTGCTTCTTCTGCTTCTTCTTCAGCTTTTTACTTCTGTTATTTCTGCTTTTTCAGCTTATTCTTCTGCTATTGATGGATTTTCAGCTTATTTTTCTGTTATTTCTGCTTTTTCGGCTTATTCTTTTGTTATTTCTGCTGTTTCCTCTTAGTCTTCTGTTTATTCTTGTGTTCTTCTACTTCTTCTTGTTCTTCTTGTAGTTCTACATCTCCTTCTTCTTTTTTCATCATCTTCTGTTTCTTCTGCATATTTTGCCTTTTCAATTGCTTCTTCTGCTTCCTCTGCTTTTTCCTCTGCTTAATCTACAGTTATTTCTGGGTTTTCGGCTTATTCTTCTACTAATTCGCTTTTTCGGCTTATTCTTCTCTTATTTGTGACTTTTCGGCTTATTCTTTTGTGATTTCTGCTTTTTCCTCTTATTCTTCTCTTTCCTCTTCTTGTTCTTCCGTTTTTTAGTTCTTTCTCTTGTAGTTCTACATCTCCTTCTTCTTCTTCATCTTCTGTTTCTTCTGCATTTTTTGCTTTTTCAATTACATCTTCTTCTACTGCTTCTTCTCCGTCTTCTAGGGCTTATTCTTCTGTTTTCCTGCTTTCTCCTCTTCTTCTTCTGTTTCCTCTTCTTGTTCTTGTTTTTCTTCTAGTTCTTCTATTTCTTGTTGTAGTTCCACATCTCCTAATCCATCTTCATCGTCTGTTTCTTCTGCATTTTCTGCTTTTTCAATTACCTCCTCTTCTTCTGCCTCTTCTTCAGCTTATTGTACTCTTTTTTCTGCTTTTTCGTCTTATTCTTCTGTGTCCTCTTCTTGTTCTTCCTTTTTTCTTGTTCTTTCTGTTCTTGTAGTTCTACATCTCCTTCTTCATACTCTTCTATATATTCTGATTTTTTGGCTTTTTGAATTACTTCTTCTATTACTTCTGCTTCTTCTTCAGGTTATTCTTTTGTTATTTCTGCTTTTTCGGCTTATTCTTCTGTTATATATGCTTTTTCGGCTTATTCTTCTGTTATCTACTTTTTCCTCTTATTCTTATGTTTCCTCTTCTTGTTCTGGTTCTTCTAGTTTCTAGTTCTTGTTGTAGTTCTACATCACCTTCATTTTCTTCATCTTTTTGTTTCTTCTGCATATTTTGCTTTTTTAATTACTACTTCTTCTGCTTCTTCTGCTTCTTCCTGAGCTTCATCTACTGTTATTTCTGGGTTTGCTGCTTAACTTCTACTCTTTCGCTTTTTCTTTTTTTTTTTTTTTTATAAATTTTATTGTTATATTTCCCATACAATTGCAGCCCCCCATTCTGACCCCAATCCCTCCCCTCCCGCCCCCGCCCCCCTAAAAGTGTCTCTGGTTCATAGTTTTTTGTTGATTTTGATTTTCACTTTCTTATAGTTATTCATTTTCCTGGTCTCTTATTTAAGTTTTCTAGATTCCTGCTATGAGTGAGACCATCCGGTATTTTTCTTTTTCTTTTTGGCTTATTTCGCTGAGCATGATCCCTTCCAGCGCCATCCATGTTGCAGCAAATTGCATGTGTTTATCTTTTTTGAATGCTGAGTAATATTCCATGGTATATATGTACCACATCTTCTTGATCCAGTCATCTATTTTTGGGCATTTGGGTTGTTTCCAAAGCTTAGCTATTGTAAACAGTGCTGCTATAAACATAGGGGTGCAGGTGTTCTTTGGAATTGATGTTTCTGTGTCCTTTGGGTAAATACCTAGGAGTGGAATTGCTGGGTCATATGGAAGCTCTATGTTTAGTAGGTCCAGAAATCTCCACACAGCTTTCCACAGTGGTTGGACCAGTTTGCACTCCCACCAACAGTGCAGAAGAGTTCCTTTTTCTCCACACCCTCGCCAACATTTGTTGTTGCTAGTTTTTTTAATATGTGCCATTCTCACTGGTGTAAGATGGTATCTCATGGTAGTTTTGATTTGCATTTCCCTGATGACAAGTGATGTT
The DNA here is from genome assembly GCF_964194135.1 of Talpa europaea. Taxonomy (NCBI): domain Eukaryota; kingdom Metazoa; phylum Chordata; class Mammalia; order Eulipotyphla; family Talpidae; genus Talpa; species Talpa europaea. The sequence goes on along the minus strand of NW_028168041.1, from coordinate 127,289 downwards.
GAACATTTTTTCATATGCCTGTTGGCCATTTGCATTTCCTCTTCAGAGAAGTTTCTTTTAAGCTCTTCTGCCCATTTTTTGACTGGATTATTTTCTTTGTTGTTGTTGAGACTCATCAGCTCTTTGCAGATTTTTGTGATCAGTCCTTTATCATTAGTGTTGGGTGCAAAAATGTTCTCCCAGTTGGTGGGGTTTCTCTTTGTTTTTGTTATTGTCTCTTTTGCTGTGCAAAAGCTCTTTAATTTGATATAGTCCCAGCTGTTTATCTTTGCCTTCACTATCACAGCTTTGGGTGATGTGTCTGTAAAGATGTCTTTGATGTGCAAATCACGTAGTGTTTCGCCTATATTTCCTTCTATATATTTTATGGTTTCAGGTCTTATGTCTAGTTCTTTAATCCATTTTGAGTTGATTTTTGTGTATGGTGTGAGGTGGTGGTCAAGCTTCATTCTTTTGCATGTAGCGACCCAGTTTTCCCAGCACCATTTATTGAACAAACTTTCTTTGCTCCAATGCATAGTCTTTGCTCCTTTGTCAAAGATTAGTTGACCATAAACCTGTGGGTTTATTTCTGGATTTTCTATTCGATTCCATTGGTCTGTATGTCTGTTCTTGTTCCAATACCATGCGGTTTTGATGATTATGGCTTTGTAGTATAGTTTGAAGTCTGGGAGTCTGATGCCTCCATTCCCTTCTTTTTTTTTCAGGAGAGCTTTGGCTATTCGGGGTTTTTTGTGATTCCATATGAATTTCATCAATAATTGTTCTATTTCTTTGAAGAATGACATTGAAATTTTGATTGGAATAGCATTGAATCTGTATATTGCTTTTGGAAGGATGGCCATTTTAATAATGTTTATTCTTCCAATCCATGAGCAGGGGATGTCTCTCCATTTCTTTGTGTCTTCTTCTATTTCTTTTAACAGTGTTTTATAGTTTTCTTTGTATAGGTCCTTTACCTCTTTTGTTAGATTTATTCCCAAATATTTGATTTTTTTTGTTTCAATAACAAAAGGGATGGTCTTTTTGATTTCTTCTTCTTCAGATTTATTGTTTGTGTATAGGAAGGCTACTGACTTTTGCGTGTTGATTTTGTATCCTGCCACTTTACTGAACTGATTGATGAGTTGAATTAGCTTTTCTGTGGAGTTTTTGGGGTTCTCTATGTATAATATCATATCGTCTGCAAATAGTGATAGTTTGACTTCTTCTTTTCCTATTTGGATTCCTTGGATGTCTTTCTCTTGTCTTATTGCCCTGGCTAGGACTTCCAGTATTATATTGAAAAGCAATGGTGAGAGTGGACATCCTTGTCTTGTTCCAGATCTTAATGGAATTGCTTTCAGCTTTTCACCATTGAGAATGATACTGGCTGTTGGCTTGTCATAGATGGCCTTTATGATGTTGAGGTATGTTCCTTGTATCCCAAGAATTTCAAGGGCTTTTATCATGAATGGGTGTTGCACTTTGTCGAAAGCTTTCTCAGCATCTATTGATATTATCATATGGTTTTTATATTTCTTTTTGTTGATGTGTTGGATAACGTTGATTGATTTTCAGATGTTAAACCATCCTTGTGCCCCTGGAATGAAACCAACTTGGTCGTGGTGAATTATCTTATGGATACATTGTTGGATTCTGATAGCTAAAATTTTATTGAGGATTTTTGCATCAGTGTTCATTAGGGAGATTGGCCTGTAGTTTTCCTTTTTTGTGTTGTCCTTGTTCGGTTTTGGTATTAGTGTAATGTTGGCTTCATAGAACGTGTTTGGTATTGTCCCTTCCTTCTCAATTTTTTGGAAGAGTTTGTGAAGGATAGGCACTAATTCGTCTCTGAATGTTTGGTAGAATTCATTTGTAAATCCATCAGGTCCTGGGCTTTTGTTTTTGGGGCGGTTTTTGATTACCATTTCAATTTCGCTAATTGTAATTGGTCTGTTTAGGTGTTCTATTTCTTCTTTATCTAGCTTTGGGTGATTGTAGAGTTGTAGGAATTTGTCCATCTCCTCTAGATTGTTAAACTTGTTTCCATATAACTGTTCATAGTAGTTACTGATTATTCTTTTGATTTCTGCTGTGTCCGTTGTGATTTCTCCTCTTTCATTGATGATCCTGTTTATTTGTGCTTTCTCCCTTTTTTCCTTTGTGAGCCTGGCTAGGGGTTTGTCTATTTTATTGATTTTTTCAAAGAACCAGCTCTTGGTTTCATTGATCTTTTGGATTGTTTTTTTAGTTTCAATTTCATTTATTTCTGCTTTGGTTTTTATTATTTCTTTTCTTCTACTGGTTTTGGGGTTTTTTTGTTGTTCTTTTTCTAGATCTTTGAGCTTCGAGATTAGGTTGTTTCTTTGCGTTCTTTCTTGTTTCTTGATGTGAGCTTCTATTGCTATATATTTTCCTCTTATTACTGCTTTTGCTGCATCCCATACATTTAGGATATTGGTGTCCTCCTTGTCGTTCAATTCAAAAAATTTTTTAATTTCTTCTTTGATCTCCTCATTAGTCCAATGGTCTTCCAGTAGTGTGGTTTTTAATCTCCATGAGGTAGGAAAGTTCCTTGCCTTCTTTTTATGGTTTATTTCTAGTTTGATGCCTTCATGGTCAGAAAAGATGGTTGATATGATTTCAATCTTGGTGTATCTGTTGATGTTTGTCTTGTGCCCCAGTATGTGATCGATCCTGGAGAATGATCCGTGTGCGCTTGAGAAAAATGTGTACTCCATTTTTTTGGGGTTTAGTGTTCTATAGATGTCTGTTAAGCCCAATTGCTCTAGGTCTTTATTTAGAGCTTTGGTTTCTTTACTTATTTTTTGTCTTGTTGATCTATCCATTGTTGATAGTGGTGTGTTGAAGTCTCCCACTACGTATGTGTTTTCTCTGATGTCTGTTTTCAGAGAGGACAACAGTTGTCTGATATATTTTGGTGCTCCTTCGTTTGGTGAGTATATGTTAATGAGTGTTATTTCTTCTTGACGTATTGTCCCCTTGATCATAATGTAGTGACCATTGGGGTCTCTTTTTATCTTTTTGAGTTTGAAATCTGTTTTATCTGATATAAGTATAGCTGTTCCTGCTTTCTTTTTTGGTCCATTTGCTTGTAGGATTGTTTTCCATCCTTTAACTTTGAGCCTATTTTTATCTTTTGTAGCTAAATGTGTTTCCTGGAGACAGCAAAAGGTTGGGTTTTGTTTCTTAATCCAGGCTGCAACTCTGTGTCTTTTTATTGAAGAGTTTAGTCCATTTACATTTAGAGTTAATATTGATATGTTAACATCTGTATTTGCCATTGTGTTTGTCTTTCCTTTGATTTTATTTATTTATTCTTTTAATAACTTTTTTTTTTTTTGGCCTTCTTTCATTGTTATTCGTCGCTCTGAGGTTCTGGCTTTAGGACTCCTTGTAGTATTTTTTGGAGTGGGGGTTAAGTTGCAATGAAATTCCGGAGTTTCTGTTTGTCTGGGAAGGTCCATATTCTTTCTTCAAAGAGGAAGGAGAGCTTTGCGGGATAGAGTATTCTTGGTTGGCATCTGTTTTCTTGGAGTCTGTTGACTATGTCCCTCCACTCTCTCCTTGCCCGTAGTGTTTCTTCGGAGAAGTCTGATGTCAGCCTGATTGGTTTTCCTTTGAATGTTATCTGTTTCTTCCCTCTTGCCAGCTTCATTATTTTTTCCTTGTCCTGGATTCTTGGGAGCTTTACTATTATGTGTCTTGCTGTATTTTTCCTTTCGTCGTGGAAGTTTGGTGTTCTTCTTGCTTCTTGTATATCAATTTTCAGCTCCTTCTTCACATTTGGGAAGTTCTCTTCAATTATCTCTTTGAATATTTTCTCTGTTCCTACATCTCTCTCCTCTCCTTCTGGTATTCCTATAACTCTTATATTTCCTTTCCTCATGGAGTCAGATAGTTCCCGAAGTCTTTCTTCGTTCTTTTTCCTTCGTACTTCTCTTTCCTTTTCTGTTTTGGTTCTTTTTATTTCTGTGTCTTCAAGATTACTTATTCGTTCTTCCATTTCATCTATTCTGCTTTCATTGCTTTTCCCAGAATTCTTTAGTTCTTCCATTAATTCTTTGATCTCCTGCATTTCTTTTACTTCCCTCTTTAGGGACTCAATTTCTTTCTTCTGACCATTGTTTTCCCTCTCTAGGGACTCAATTGCATTCTTCTGATCGTTGATTATTTTTCCCTTATCATTGTTTTCCTTTATGACTTCTGTCAGTTTTTTAATCACGGCAATTTTAAATTCTCTTTCTGGAAGGCTCAGAAATTCTTCCAAGTTATTGTCGTTGCAATCTGGGGGCTGGCTTTCTTTTTGTGGTGTGCTTTTTCTCTGGAGAGTTGCTAGGTTGCGTGTGGTTCTTCTCCTCCCTACTGTCTGTTTTCTAATTTGCCGTATGCGTTGGGACACTGTGTTGTTGGGACTTGCCGGCATCTTGGGTGGGCTTCTCTGTTCCCCTCTGGTTCTTCCAGGAGTCATCTGTCAGTTTCAAGCAGCCTTTACTGGAGAAAGGTCCCTGTTCTACAATGCCGATGTGGGGACACACTCCCCTGTGCGCCTGGTCTGCCCCGGCGGTGGGTTCCTGCTTCCCTCTGGGCTTGGACTGCAGGCTAGAGGGGGTCTGGCGTGGGCGAACTTCCCCCGCTCACCTCTGGCTCCTGAGGAAGCCTTCTGCAGGTAGTCTTTACTGAAGAAATGTCCCTGTTCTAAAATGGTGATGTGGGACACACTCCCTGCGCTTCTGGTCTCAGGCACACTCTTCTGCGCGCCTGGTCTGCCCCGGCTGTGGGTGCTCGCTCTCCCTGTGGGCTCAGACTACTTGTTCAGAAGGGGCCCGGTGTGGGCTAACTCCCCAGCTGGCCACTAGCTCCTTCAGTAGCCTGTGCTGGGGTCAAGTCGCTAGGTGGCACCAGAGATCTCTCCTAGAGCCCTTGGGGAGCTGATTTTCCACCCCGTGGGACAGGGAGCAGAGCGGGGATGGTAGGGTACACCTCAACAGCTTTGGGGTGCTGTGTCTGCCTTGTGCCCCACCGTCGTGGGGAACCCACGCCCCTAATTTCGTGCCCCGGGTCTCAGTTCCAAAGCCCTCAGTTCCAGGACGCGGGCTGTAGCCCAGATCAGTGGCGCGGGAATGGCGCCTTTTGAATCCCGCTCCCCTGCCTGGGCGCCTTGTTCCTGCTCACTCAGGAGGGCCTCCGCCCGGGTCTCAGTTCCAAAGCCCTCAGTTCCAGGACGCGGGCTGTAGCCCAGATCAGTGGCGCGGGAATGGCGCCTTTTGAATCCCGCTCCCCTGCCTGGGCGCCTTGTTCCTGCTCACTCAGGGAGGGCCTCGCCCGGGTCTCAGTTCCAAAGCCCTCAGTTCCAGGACGTGGGCTGTAGCCCAGATCAGTGGCGCGGGAATGGCGCCTTTTGAAACCCGCTCCCCTGCCTGGGCACCTTGTTCCTGCTCACTCAGGGAGGGCCTCCGCCGTCTCCCCGCAAGCCTAGGTCGCAGGCACAGGGGCCTGGGCAGCTGCAATCCGAGCGCCGTTTTCGCGCAAGCTTACCGGGCGGCCGGGGCTGTGTGCTGGTGCTGGTCTCCTCCTGGGGGCGGGGCTCTCTTTTTAATGGCGAGTGGAGCTCACCTCCGCGGCGGATCCTGCAGGGTTCGCCTCAGCTCCCGTTCACGGGGTGTGGTGGCTGAAATAGTTCCTTTCCACTCACAGTCCCGCTTGCTGCATCCGTTTTTCTTGTTGGGCGTTTTGGTTTGTTGTTTCCCTGGTCTCTGCCGGTCGGAGAGTGCCGCCTCTGTGTGCGGGGGAGGGGAGCATGGTTCTGCGCTTCCCTCCCTTCTCGTCCTCTTTTATGGCAACTTTCTTCTTCGGGCAGTTTGCTGGAGTCGTCCGTTTATCTTCCGTGTCCCAGTTCTCACTGGGACCTGCCGCTTATCCTCCCTATTAACTTTTTTTAATGGCAGATCTTACTCACAGCGTCTCCTCGCCGCCATGTTGCTCCGCCCCTTTCTCGCTTTTTCTTCTTATTCCTCTATTATGTCAGCTTTTTCGGCTGATTCTTTGGTTTTTTCTGTTTTTCCTCTTATTCTTCTGTTTCCTATTCTTGCTCTTGTATTTCTTCTAGTACTCCTATTTCTTTTTGTAGTTCTACATCTCCTTCTTCTTCTTCATCTTCTTCCATTTCTTCTGGCATTTTTGCTTTTTCAATTACTTCCTCTTCTGTTTCTTCTGCTTCTTCTTCATGTTATTCTGTTATTTCTGCTTTCTCGGGTTATTTTTCTGTTATTTCTGCTTTTTCCTCTTATTCTTCCGTTTTTTCTTCTTGTGCTTCTAATTCTTCTTGTTCTTCTTGTTGTTCTAAATCTCCTTCTTCTTCAACTTCTTCTGTTTCTTCTGCTTTTTTGCTTTTTCAATTCCATCTTCTGCTTCTTCTGCTTCTTCTTCAGCTTTTTACTTCTGTTATTTCTGCTTTTTCAGCTTATTCTTCTGCTATTGATGGTTTTTCAGCTTATTTTTCTGTTATTTCTGCTTTTTCGGCTTATTCTTTTGTTATTTCTGCTGTTTCCTCTTAGTCTTCTGTTTATTCTTGTGTTCTTCTAGTTCTTCTTGTTCTTCTTGTAGTTCTACATCTCCTTCTTCTTCTTCATCTTCTGTTTCTTCTGCATATTTTGCTTTTTCAATTACCTCTTCTTCTACTGCTTCTTCTCCGTCTTCTAGGGCTTATTCTTCTGTTTTCCTGCTTTCTCCTCTTCTTCTTCTGCTTCCTCTTCTTGTTCTTGTTTTTCTTCTAGTTCTTCTATGTCTTGTTGTAGTTCCACATCTCCTTCTCCTTCTTCATCGTCTGTTTCTTCTGCATTTTCTGCTTTTTCAATTACCTCCTCTTCTTCTGCCTCTTCTTCAGCTTATTCTACTGTTTTTTCTGCTTTTTCGTCTTATTCTTCTGTTTCCTCTTCTTGTTCTTCCTTTTGTCTTGTTCTTTCTCTTCTTGTAGTTCTACATCTCCTTCTTCATACTCTTCTATATATTCTGATTTTTTGGCTTTTTGAATTACTTCTTCTATTACTTCTGCTTCTTCTTCAGGTTATTCTTTTGTTATTTCTGCTTTTTCGGCTTATTCTTCTGTTATATATGCTTTTTCGGCTTATTCTTCTGTTATCTACTTTTTCCTCTTATTCTTATGTTTCCTCTTCTTGTTCTGGTTCTTCTAGTTTCTAGTTCTTGTTGTAGTTCTACATCACCTTCATTTTCTTCATCTTTCTGTTTGTTCTGCATATTTTGCTTTTTTAATTACTACTTCTTCTGCTTCTTCTGCTTCTTCCTGAGCTTCATCTACTGTTATTTCTGGGTTTGCTGCTTAACTTCTACTCTTTCGCTTTTTCTCCTTATTCCTCTATTATTTCAGCTTTTTCGGCTGATTCTTTGTTTTTTTCTGTTTTTCCTCTTATTCTTCTGTTTCCTATTCTTGCTCTTGTATTTCTTCTAGTACTCCTATTTCTTTTTGTAGTTCTACATCTCCTTCTTCTTCTTCATCTTCTTCCGTTTCTTCTGGCATTTTTGCTTTTTCAATTACTTCCTCTTCTGTTTCTTCTGCTTCTTCTTCATGTTATTCTGTTATTTCTGCTTTCTCGGCTTATTTTTCTGTTATTTCTGCTTTTTCCTCTTATTCTTCCGTTTTTTCTTCTTGTGCTTCTAATTCTTCTTGTTCTTCTTGTAGTTCTAAATCTCCTTCTTCTTCACCTTCTTCTGTTTCTTCTGCTTTTTTGCTTTTTCAATTCCATCTTCTTCTGCTTCTTCTGCTTCTTCTTCAGCTTTTTACTTCTGTTATTTCTGCTTTTTCAGCTTATTCTTCTGCTATTGATGGTTTTTCAGCTTATTTTTCTGTTATTTCTGCTTTTTCGGCTTATTCTTTTGTTATTTCTGCTGTTTCCTCTTAGTCTTCTCTTTATTCTTGTGTTCTTCTAGTTCTTCTTGTTCTTCTTGTAGTTCTACATCTCCTTCTTCTTTTTTCATCATCTTCTGTTTCTTCTGCATATTTTGCCTTTTCAATTGCTTCTTCTGCTTCCTCTGCTTTTTCCTCTGCTTAATCTACAGTTATTTCTGGGTTTTCGGCTTATTCTTCTACTAATTCGCTTTTTCGGCTTATTCTTCTCTTAATGTGACTTTTCGGCTTATTCTTTTGTGATTTCTGCTTTTTCCTCTTATTCTTCTGTTTCCTCTTCTTGTTCTTCCGTTTTCTAGTTCTTTCTCTTGTAGTTCTACATCTCCTTCTTCTTCTTCATCTTCTGTTTCTTCTGCATTTTTTGCTTTTTCAATTACCTCTTCTTCTACTGCTTCTTCTCCGTCTTCTAGGGCTTATTCTTCTGTTTTCCTGCTTTCTCCTCTTCTTCTTCTGTTTCCTCTTCTTGTTCTTGTTTTTCTTCTAGTTCTTCTATGTCTTGTTGTAGTTCCACATCTCCTAATCCTTCTTCATCGTCTGTTTCTTCTGCATTTTCTGCTTTTTCAATTACCTCCTCTTCTTCAGCCTCTTTTTCAGCTTATTCTACTGTTTTTTCTGCTTTTTCGTCTTATTCTTCTGTTTCCTCTTCTTGTTCTTCCTTTTTTTTGTTCTTTCTCTTCTTGTAGTTCTACAACTCCTTCTTCATACTCTTCTATATATTCTGATTTTTTGGCTTTTTGAATTACTTCTTCTATTACTTCTGCTTCTTCTTCAGGTTATTCTTTTGTTATTTCTGCTTTTTCGGCTTATTCTTCTGTTATATATTCTTTTTCGGCTTATTCTTTTGTTATCTACTTTTTCCTCTTATTCTTATGTTTCTTCTTCTTGTTCTGGTTCTTCTAGTTTCTAGTTCTTGTTGTAGTTCTACATCACCTTCATTTTCTTCATCTTTCTGTTTCTTCTGCATATTTTGCTTTTTTAATTACTACTTCTTCTGCTTTTTCTGCTTCTTCCTGAGCTTCATCTACTGTTATTTCTGGGTTTGCTGCTTAACTTCTACTCTTTCGCTTTTTCTGCTTATTCCTCTATTATTTCAGCTTTTTCTTCTGATTCTTTGGTTTTTTCTGTTTTTCCTCTTATTCTTCTGTTTCCTATTCTTGCTCTTGTATTTCTTCTAGTACTCCTATTTCTTTTTGTAGTTCTACATCTCCTTCTTCTTCTTCATCTTCTTCCGTTTCTTCTGGCATTTTTGCTTTTTCAATTACTTCCTCTTCTGTTTCTTTTGCTTCTTCTTCATGTTATTCTGTTATTTCTGCTTTCTCGGCTTATTTTTCTGTTATTTCTGCTTTTTCCTCTTATTCTTCCGTTTTTTCTTCTTGTGCTTCTAATACTTCTTGTTCTTCTTGTAGTTCTAAATCTCCTTCTTCTTCATCTTCTTCTGTTTCTTCTGCTTTTTTGCTTTTTCAATTCCATCTTCTTCTGCTTCTTCTGCTTCTTCTTCAGCTTTTTACTTCTGTTATTTCTGCTTTTTCAGCTTATTCTTCTGCTATTGATGGATTTTCAGCTTATTTTTCTGTTATTTCTGCTTTTTCGGCTTATTCTTTTGTTATTTCTGCTGTTTCCTCTTAGTCTTCTGTTTATTCTTGTGTTCTTCTACTTCTTCTTGTTCTTCTTGTAGTTCTACATCTCCTTCTTCTTTTTTCATCATCTTCTGTTTCTTCTGCATATTTTGCCTTTTCAATTGCTTCTTCTGCTTCCTCTGCTTTTTCCTCTGCTTAATCTACAGTTATTTCTGGGTTTTCGGCTTATTCTTCTACTAATTCGCTTTTTCGGCTTATTCTTCTCTTATTTGTGACTTTTCGGCTTATTCTTTTGTGATTTCTGCTTTTTCCTCTTATTCTTCTCTTTCCTCTTCTTGTTCTTCCGTTTTTTAGTTCTTTCTCTTGTAGTTCTACATCTCCTTCTTCTTCTTCATCTTCTGTTTCTTCTGCATTTTTTGCTTTTTGAATTACATCTTCTTCTACTGCTTCTTCTCCGTCTTCTAGGGCTTATTCTTCTGTTTTCCTGCTTTCACCTCTTCTTCTTCTGTTTCCTCTTCTTGTTCTTGTTTTTCTTCTAGTTCTTCTATTTCTTGTTGTAGTTCCACATCTCCTAATCCTTCTTCATCGTCTGTTTCTTCTGCATTTTCTTCTTTTTCAATTACCTCCTCTTCTTCTGCCTCTTCTTCAGCTTATTCTACTGTTTTTTCTGCTTTTTCGTCTTATTCTTCTGTTTCCTCTTCTTGTTCTTCCTTTTTTCTTGTTCTTTCTCTTCTTGTAGTTCTACATCTCCTTCTTCATACTCTTCTATATATTCTGATTTTTTGGCTTTTTGAATTACTTCTTCTATTACTTCTGCTTCTTCTTCAGTTTATTCTTTTGTTATTTCTGCTTTTTCGGCTTATTCTTCTGTTATATATGCTTTTTCGGCTTATTCTTTTGTTATCTACTTTTTCCTCTTATTCTTATGTTTCTTCTTCTTGTTCTGGTTCTTCTTGTTTCTACTTCTTGTTGTAGTTCTACATCACCTTCATTTTCTTCATCTTTCTGTTTCTTCTGCATATTTTGCTTTTTTAATTACTACTTCTTCTGCTTATTCTGCTTCTTCCTGAGCTTCATCTACTGTTATTTCTGGGTTTGCTGCTTAACTTCTACTCTTTCGCTTTTTCTGCTTATTCATCTATTATTTCAGCTTTTTCGGCTGATTCTTTGGTTTTTTCTGTTTTTCCTCTTATTCTTCTGTTTCCTATTCTTGCTCTTGTATTTCTTCTAGTACTCCTATTTCTTTTTGTAGTTCTACATCTCCTTCTTCTTCTTCATCTTCTTCCGTTTCTTCTGGCATTTTTGCTTTTTAAATTACTTCCTCTTCTGTTTCTTCTGCTTCTTCTTCATGTTATTCTGTTATTTCTGCTTTCTCGGCTTATTTTTCTGTTATTTCTGCTTTTTCCTCTTATTCTTCCGTTTTTTCTTCTTGTGCTTCTAATTCTTCTTGTTCTTCTTGTAGTTCGAAATCTCCTTCTTCATCATCTTCTTCTGTTTCTCTGCTTTTTTGCTTTTTCAATTCCATCTTCTTCTGCTTCTTCTGCTTCTTCTTCAGCTTTTTACTTCTGTTATTTCTGCTTTTTCAGCTTATTCTTCTGCTATTGATGGATTTTCAGCTTATTTTTCTGTTATTTCTGCTTTTCGGCTTATTCTTTTGTTATTTCTGCTGTTTCCTCTTAGTCTTCTGTTTATTCTTGTGTTCTTCTAGTTCTTCTTGTCTTCTTGTAGTTCTACATCTCCTTCTTCTTTTTTCATCATCTTCTGTTTCTTCTGCATATTTTGCCTTATCAATTGCTTCTTCTGCTTCCTCTGCTTTTTCCTCTGCTTAATCTACAGTTATTTCTGGGTTTTCGGCTTACTCTTCTACTAATTCGCTTTTTCGGCTTATTCTTCTCTTATTTGTGACTTTTCGGCTTATTCTTTTGTGATTTCTGCTTTTTCCTCTTATTCTTCTGTTTCCTCTTCTTGTTCTTCCGTTTTCTAGTTCTTTCTCTTGTAGTTCTACATCTCCTTCTTCTTCTTCATCTTCTGTTTCTTCTGCCTTTTTTGCTTTTTCAATTACCTCTTCTTCTACTGCTTCTTCTCCGTCTTCTAGGGCTTATTCTTCTGTTTTCCTGCTTTCTCCTCTTCTTCTTCGGTTTCCTCTTCTTGTTCTTGTTTTTCTTCTACTTCTTCTATTTCTTGTTGTAGTTCCACATCTCCTTCTCCTTCTTCATCGTCTGTTTCTTCTGCATTTTCTGCTTTTTCAATTACCTCCTCTTCTTCTGCCTCTTCTTCAGCTTATTCTACTGTTTTTTCTGCTTTTTCGTCTTATTCTTCTGTTTCCTCTTCTTGTTCTTCCTTTTTTTTGTTCTTTCTCTTCTTGTAGTTCTACAACTCCTTCTTCATACTCTTCTATATATTCTGATTTTTTGGCTTTTTGAATTACTTCTTCTATTACTTCTGCTTCTTCTTCAGGTTATTCTTTTGTTATTTCTGCTTTTTCGGCTTATTCTTCTGTTATATATGCTTCTTCGGCTTATTCTTTTGTTATCTACTTTTTCCTCTTATTCTTATGTTTCTTCTTCTTGTTCTGGTTCTTCTAGTTTCTAGTTCTTGTTGTAGTTCTACATCACCTTCATTTTCTTCATCTTTCTGTTTGTTCTGCATATTTTGCTTTTTTAATTACTACTTCTTCTGCTTCTTCTGCTTCTTCCTGAGCTTCATCTACTGTTATTTCTGGGTTTGCTGCTTAACTTCTACTCTTTCGCTTTTTCTGCTTATTCCTCTATTATTTCAGCTTTTTCGGCTGATTCTTTGTTTTTTTCTGTTTTTCCTCTTATTCTTCTGTTTCCTATTCTTGCTCTTGTATTTCTTCTAGTACTCCTATTTCTTTTTGTAGTTCTACTTCTCCTTCTTCTTCTTCATCTTCTTCCGTTTCTTCTGGCATTTTTGCTTTTTCAATTACTTCCTCTTCTGTTTCTTCTGCTTCTTCTTCGTGTTATTCTGTTATTTCTGCTTTCTCGGCTTATTTTTCTGTTATTTCTGCTTTTTCCTCTTATTCTTCCGTTTTTTCTTCTTGTGCTTCTAATTCTTCTTGTTCTTCTTGTAGTTCTAAATCTCCTTCTTCTTCATCTTCTTCTGTTTCTTCTGCTTTTTTGCTTTTTCAATTCCATCTTCTTCTGCTTCTTCTGCTTCGTCTTCAGCTTTTTACTACTGTTATTTCTGCTTTTTCAGCTTATTCTTCTGCTATTGATGGTTTTTCAGCTTATTTTTCTGTTATTTCTGCTTTTTCGGCTTATTCTTTTGTTATTTCTGCTGTTTCCTCTTAGTCTTCTGTTTATTCTTGTGTTCTTCTAGTTCTTCTTGTTCTTCTTGTAGTTCTACATCTCCTTCTTCTTTTTTCATCATCTTCTGTTTCTTCTGCATATTTTGCCTTTTCAATTGCTTCTTCTGCTTCCTCTGCTTTTTCCTCTGCTTAATCTACAGTTATTTCTGGGTTTTCGGCTTATTCTTCTACTAATTCGCTTTTTCGGCTTATTCTTCTCTTATTTGTGACTTTTCGGCTTATTCTTTTGTGATTTCTGCTTTTTCCTCTTATTCTTCTCTTTCCTCTTCTTGTTCTTCCGTTTTCTAGTTCTTTCTCTTGTAGTTCTACATCTCCTTCTTCTTCTTCATCTTCTGTTTCTTCTGCATTTTTTGCTTTTTCAATTACCTCTTCTTCTACTGCTTCTTCTCCGTCTTCTAGGGCTTATTCTTCTGTTTTCCTGCTTTCTCCTCTTCTTCTTCTGTTTCCTCTTCTTGTTCTTGTTTTTCTTCTAGTTCTTCTATTTCTTGTTGTAGTCCCACATCTCCTTCTCCTTCTTCATCGTCTGTTTCTTCTGCATTTTCTGCTTTTTCAATTACCTCCTCTTCTTCTGCCTCTTCTTCAGCTTATTCTACTGTTTTTTCTGCTTTTTCGTCTTATTCTTCTGTTTCCTCTTCTTGTTCTTCCTTTTTTCTTGTTCTTTCTCTTCTTGTAGTTCTACATCTCCTTCTTCATACTCTTCTATATATTCTGATTTTTTGGCTTTTTGAATTACTTCTTCTATTACTTCTGCTTCTTCTTCAGGTTATTCTTTTGTTATTTCTGCTTTGTCGGCTTATTCTTCTGTTATATATGCTTTTTCGGCTTATTCTTCTGTTATCTACTTTTTCCTCTTATTCTTATGTTTCTTCTTCTTGTTCTGGTTCTTCTAGTTTCTAGTTCTTGTTGTAGTTCTACATCACCTTCATTTTCTTCATCTTTCTGTTTCTTCTGCATATTTTGCTTTTTTAATTACTACTTCTTCTGCTTCTTCTGCTTCTTCCTGAGCTTCATCTACTGTTATTTCTGGGTTTGCTGCTTAACTTCTACTCTTTCGCTTTTTCTGCTTATTCCTCTATTATTTCAGCTTTTTCGGCTGATTCTTTGGTTTTTTCTGTTTTTCCTCTTATTCTTCTGTTTCCTATTCTTGCTCTTGTATTTCTTCTAGTACTCCTATTTCTTTTTGTAGTTCTACATCTCCTTCTTCTTCTTCATCTTCTTCCGTTTCTTCTGGCATTTTTGCTTTTTCAATTACTTCCTCTTCTGTTTCTTCTGCTTCTTCTTCATGTTATTCTGTTATTTCTGCTTTCTCGGCTTATTTTTCTGTTATTTCTGCTTTTTCAGCTTATTCTTCTGCTATTGATGGTTTTTCAGCTTATTTTTCTGTTATTTCTGCTTTTTCGGCTTATTCTTTTGTTATTTCTGCTGTTTCCTCTTAGTCTTCTGTTTATTCTTGTGTTCTTCTAGTTCTTCTTGTTCTTCTTGTAGTTCTACATCTCCTTCTTCTTTTTTCATCATCTTCTGTTTCTTCTGCATATTTTGCCTTTTCAATTGCTTCTTCTGCTTCCTCTGCTTTTTCCTCTGCTTAATCTACAGTTATTTCTGGGTTTTCGGCTTATTCTTCTACTAATTCGCTTTTTCGGCTTATTCTTCTCTTAATGTGACTTTTCGGCTTATTCTTTTGTGATTTCTGCTTTTTCCTCTTATTCTTCTGTTTCCTCTTCTTGTTCTTCCGTTTTCTAGTTCTTTCTCTTGTAGTTCTACATCTCCTTCTTCTTCTTCATCTTCTGTTTCTTCTGCATTTTTTGCTTTTTCAATTACCTCTTCTTCTACTGCTTCTTCTCCGTCTTCTAGGGCTTATTCTTCTGTTTTCCTGCTTTCTCCTCTTCTTCTTCTGTTTCCTCTTCTTGTTCTTGTTTTTCTTCTAGTTCTTCTATTTCTTGTTGTAGTTCCACATCTCCTAATCCTTCTTCATCGTCTGTTTCTTCTGCATTTTCTGCTTTTTCAATTACCTCCTCTTCTTCTGCCTTTTCTTCAGCTTATTCTACTGTTTTTTCTGCTTTTTCGTCTTATTCTTCTGTTTCCTCTTCTTGTTCTTCCTTTTTTTTGTTCTTTCTCTTCTTGTAGTTCTACAACTCCTTCTTCATACTCTTCTATATATTCTGATTTTTTGGCTTTTTGAATTACTTCTTCTATTACTTCTGCTTCTTCTTCAGGTTATTCTTTTGTTATTTCTGCTTTGTCGGCTTATTCTTCTGTTATATATTCTTTTTCGGCTTATTCTTTTGTTATCTACTTTTTCCTCTTATTCTTATGTTTCTTCTTCTTGTTCTGGTTCTTCTAGTTTCTAGTTCTTGTTGTAGTTCTACATCACCTTCATTTTCTTCATCTTTCTGTTTCTTCTGCATATTTTGCTTTTTTAATTACTACTTCTTCTGCTTTTTCTGCTTCTTCCTGAGCTTCATCTACTGTTATTTCTGGGTTTGCTGCTTAACTTCTACTCTTTCGCTTTTTCTGCTTATTCCTCTATTATTTCAGCTTTTTCTTCTGATTCTTTGGTTTTTTCTGTTTTTCCTCTTATTCTTCTGTTTCCTATTCTTGCTCTTGTATTTCTTCTAGTACTCCTATTTCTTTTTGTAGTTCTACATCTCCTTCTTCTTCTTCATCTTCTTCCGTTTCTTCTGGCATTTTTGCTTTTTCAATTACTTCCTCTTCTGTTTCTTTTGCTTCTTCTTCATGTTATTCTGTTATTTCTGCTTTCTCGGCTTATTTTTCTGTTATTTCTGCTTTTTCCTCTTATTCTTCCGTTTTTTCTTCTTGTGCTTCTAATTCTTCTTGTTCTTCTTGTAGTTCTAAATCTCCTTCTTCATCTTCTTCTGTTTCTTCTGCTTTTTTGCTTTTTCAATTCCATCTTCTTCTGCTTCTTCTGTTTCTTCTTCAGCTTTTTACTTCTGTTATTTCTGCTTTTTCAGCTTATTCTTCTGCTATTGATGGATTTTCAGCTTATTTTTCTGTTATTTCTGCTTTTTCGGCTTATTCTTTTGTTATTTCTGCTGTTTCCTCTTAGTCTTCTGTTTATTCTTGTGTTCTTCTACTTCTTCTTGTTCTTCTTGTAGTTCTACATCTCCTTCTTCTTTTTTCATCATCTTCTGTTTCTTCTGCATATTTTGCCTTTTCAATTGCTTCTTCTGCTTCCTCTGCTTTTTCCTCTGCTTAATCTACAGTTATTTCTGGGTTTTCGGCTTATTCTTCTACTAATTCGCTTTTTCGGCTTATTCTTCTCTTATTTGTGACTTTTCGGCTTATTCTTTTGTGATTTCTGCTTTTTCCTCTTATTCTTCTGTTTCCTCTTCTTGTTCTTCCGTTTTCTAGTTCTTTCTCTTGTAGTTCTACATCTCCTTCTTCTTCTTCATCTTCTGTTTCTTCTGCATTTTTTGCTATTTCAATTACCTCTTCTTCTACTGCTTCTTCTCTGTCTTCTAGGGCTTATTCTTCTGTTTTCCTGCTTTCTCCTCTTCTTCTTCTGTTTCCTCTTCTTGTTCTTATTTTTCTTCTAGTTCTTCTATTTCTTGTTGTAGTTCCACATCTCCTAATCCTTCTTCATCGTCTGTTTCTTCTGCATTTTCTTCTTTTTCAATTACCTCCTCTTCTTCTGCCTCTTCTTCAGCTTATTCTACTGTTTTTTCTGCTTTTTCGTCTTATTCTTCTGTTTCCTCTTCTTGTTCTTCCTTTTTTCTTGTTCTTTTTCTTCTTGTAGTTCTACATCTCCTTCTTCATACTCTTCTATATATTCTGATTTTTTGGCTTTTTGAATTACTTCTTCTATTACTTCTGCTTCTTCTTCAGGTTATTCTTTTGTTATTTCTGCTTTGTCGGCTTATTCTTCTGTTATATGTGCTTTTTCGGCTTATTCTTCTGTTATCTACTTTTTCCTCTTATTCTTATGTTTCTTCTTCTTGTTCTGGTTCTTCTAGTTTCTAGTTCTTGTTGTAGTTCTACATCACCTTCATTTTCTTCATCTTTCTGTTTCTTCTGCATATTTTGCTTTTTTAATTACTACTTCTTCTGCTTCTTCTGCTTCTTCCTGAGCTTCATCTACTGTTATTTCTGGGTTTGCTGCTAAACTTCTACTCTTTCGCTTTTTCTGCTTATTCCTCTATTATTTCAGCTTTTTCGGCTGATTCTTTGGTTTTTTCTGTTTTTCCTCTTATTCTTCTGTTTCCTATTCTAGCTCTTGTATTTCTTCTAGTACTGCTATTTCTTTTTGTAGTTCTACATCTCCCTCTTCTTCTTCATCTTCTTCCGTTTCTTCTGGCCTTTTTGCTTTTTCAATTACTTCCTCTTCTGTTTCTTCTGCTTCTTCTTCATGTTATTCTGTTATTTCTGCTTTCTCGGCTTATTTTTCTGTTATTTCTGCTTTTTCCTCTTATTCTTCCGTTTTTTCTTCTTGTGCTTCTAATTCTTCTTGTTCTTCTTGTTGTTCTAAATCTCCTTCTTCTTCATCTTCTTCTGTTTCTTCTGCTTTTTTGCTTTTTCAATTCCATCTTCTTCTGCTTCTTCTGCTTCTTCTTCAGCTTTTTACTTCTGTTATTTCTGCTTTTTCAGCTTATTCTTCTGCTATTGATGGTTTTTCAGCTTATTTTTCTGTTATTTCTGCTTTTTCGGCTTATTCTTTTGTTATTTCTGCTGTTTCCTCTTAGTCTTCTGTTTATTCTTGTGTTCTTCTAGTTCTTCTTGTTCTTCTTGTAGTTCTACATCTCCTTCTTCTTTTTTCATCATCTTCTGTTTCTTCAGCATATTTTGCCTTTTCAATTGCTTCTTCTGCTTCCTCTGCTTTTTCCTCTGCTTAATCTACAGTTATTTCTGGGTTTTCGGCTTATTCTTCTACTAATTCGCTTTTTCGGCTTATTCTTCTCTTATTTGTGACTTTTCGGCTTATTCTTTTGTGATTTCTGCTTTTTCCTCTTATTCTTCTGTTTCCTCTTCTTGTTCTTCCGTTTTCTAGTTCTTTCTCTTGTAGTTCTACATCTCCTTCTTCTTCTTCATCTTCTGTTTCTTCTGCATTTTTTGCTTTTTCAATTACCTCTTCTTCTACTGCTTCTTCTCCGTCTTCTAGGGCTTATTCTTCTGTTTTCCTGCTTTCTCCTCTTCTTCTTCTGTTTCCTCTTCTTGTTCTTGTTTTTCTTCTAGTTCTTCTATTTCTTGTTGTAGTTCCACATCTCCTAATCCTTCTTCATCGTCTGTTTCTTCTGCATTTTCTTCTTTTTCAATTACCTCCTCTTCTTCTGCCTCTTCTTCAGCTTATTCTACTGTTTTTTCTGCTTTTTCGTCTTATTCTTCTGTTTCGTCTTCTTGTTCTTCCTTTTTTCTTGTTCTTTTTCTTCTTGTAGTTCTACATCTCCTTCTTCATACTCTTCTATATATTCTGATTTTTTGGCTTTTTGAATTACTTCTTCTATTACTTCTGCTTCTTCTTCAGGTTATTCTTTTGTTATTTCTGCTTTGTCGGCTTATTCTTCTGTTATATATGCTTTTTCGGCTTATTCTTCTGTTATCTACTTTTTCCTCTTATTCTTATGTTTCTTCTTCTTGTTCTGGATCTTCTAGTTTCTAGTTCTTGTTGTAGTTCTACATCACCTTCATTTTCTTCATCTTTCTGTTTCTTCTGCATATTTTGCTTTTTTAATTACTACTTCTTCTGCTTCTTCTGCTTCTTCCTGAGCTTCATCTACTGTTATTTCTGGGTTTGCTGCTTAACTTCTACTCTTTCGCTTTTTCTGCTTATTCCTCTATTATTTCAGCTTTTTCGGCTGATTCTTTGGTTTTTTCTGTTTTTCCTCTTATTCTTCTGTTTCCTATTCTTGCTCTTGTATTTCTTCTAGTACTCCTATTTCTTTTTGTAGTTCTACATCTCCTTCTTCTTCTTCATCTTCTTCCGTTTCTTCTGGCCTTTTTGCTTTTTCAATTACTTCCTCTTCTGTTTCTTCTGCTTCTTCTTCATGTTATTCTGTTATTTCTGCTTTCTCGGCTTATTTTTCTGTTATTTCTGCTTTTTCCTCTTATTCTTCCGTTTTTTCTTCTTGTGCTTCTAATTCTTCTTGTTCTTCTTGTAGTTCGAAATCTCCTTCTTCTTCATCTTCTTCTGTTTCTTCTGCTTTTTTGCTTTTTCAATTCCATCTTCTTCTGCTTCTTCTGCTTCTTCTTCAGCTTTTTACTTCTGTTATTTCTGCTTTTTCAGCTTATTCTTCTGCTATTGATGGATTTTCAGCTTATTTTTCTGTTATTTCGGCTTTTTCGGCTTATTCTTTTGTTATTTCTGCTGTTTCCTCTTAGTCTTCTGTTTATTCTTGTGTTCTTCTAGTTCTTCTTGTTCTTCTTGTAGTTCTACATCTCCTTCTTCTTTTTTCATCATCTTCTGTTTCTTCAGCATATTTTGCTTTTTCAATTGCTTCTTCTGCTTCCTCTGCTTTTTCCTCTGCTTAATCTACAGTTATTTCTGGGTTTTCGGCTTATTCTTCTACTAATTCGCTTTTTCGGCTTATTCTTCTCTTATTTGTGACTTTTCGGCTTATTCTTTTGTGATTTCTGCTTTTTCCTCTTATTCTTCTGTTTCCTCTTCTTGTTCTTCCGTTTTCTAGTTCTTTCTCTTGTAGTTCTACATCTCCTTCTTCTTCTTCATCTTCTGTTTCTTCTGCATTTTTTGCTTTTTCAATTACCTCTTCTTCTACTGCTTCTTCTCCGTCTTCTAGGGCTTATTCTTCTGTTTTCCTGCTTTCTCCTCTTCTTCTTCTGTTTCCTCTTCTTGTTCTTGTTTTTCTTCTAGTTCTTCTATTTCTTGTTGTAGTTCCACATCTCCTAATCCTTCTTCATCGTCTGTTTCTTCTGCATTTTCTTCTTTTTCAATTACCTCCTCTTCTTCTGCCTCTTCTTCAGCTTATTCTACTGTTTTTTCTGCTTTTTCGTCTTATTCTTCTGTTTCCTCTTCTTGTTCTTCCTTTTTTCTTGTTCTTTTTCTTCTTGTAGTTCTACATCTCCTTCTTCATACTCTTCTATATATTCTGATTTTTTGGCTTTTTGAATTACTTCTTCTATTACTTCTGCTTCTTCTTCAGGTTATTCTTTTGTTATTTCTGCTTTGTCGGCTTATTCTTCTGTTATATATGCTTTTTCGGCTTATTCTTCTGTTATCTACTTTTTCCTCTTATTCTTATGTTTCTTCTTCTTGTTCTGGTTCTTCTAGTTTCTAGTTCTTGTTGTAGTTCTACATCACCTTCATTTTCTTCATCTTTCTGTTTCTTCTGCATATTTTGCTTTTTTAATTACTACTTCTTCTGCTTCTTCTGCTTCTTCCTGAGCTTCATCTACTGTTATTTCTGGGTTTGCTGCTAAACTTCTACTCTTTCGCTTTTTCTGCTTATTCCTCTATTATTTCAGCTTTTTCGGCTGATTCTTTGGTTTTTTCTGTTTTTCCTCTTATTCTTCTGTTTCCTATTCTAGCTCTTGTATTTCTTCTAGTACTGCTATTTCTTTTTGTAGTTCTACATCTCCTTCTTCTTCTTCATCTTCTTCCGTTTCTTCTGGCCTTTTTGCTTTTTCAATTACTTCCTCTTCTGTTTCTTCTGCTTCTTCTTCATGTTATTCTGTTATTTCTGCTTTCTCGGCTTATTTTTCTGTTATTTCTGCTTTTTCCTCTTATTCTTCCGTTTTTTCTTCTTGTGCTTCTAATTCTTCTTGTTCTTCTTGTTGTTCTAAATCTCCTTCTTCTTCATCTTCTTCTGTTTCTTCTGCTTTTTTGCTTTTTCAATTCCATCTTCTTCTGCTTCTTCTGCTTCTTCAGCTTTTTACTTCTGTTATTTCTGCTTTTTCAGCTTATTCTTCTGCTATTGATGGTTTTTCAGCTTATTTTTCTGTTATTTCTGCTTTTTCGGCTTATTCTTTTGTTATTTCTGCTGTTTCCTCTTAGTCTTCTGTTTATTCTTGTGTTCTTCTACTTCTTCTTGTTCTTCTTGTAGTTCTACATCTCCTTCTTCTTTTTTCATCATCTTCTGTTTCTTCAGCATATTTTGCCTTTTCAATTGCTTCTTCTGCTTCCTCTGCTTTTTCCTCTGCTTAATCTACAGTTATTTCTGGGTTTTCGGCTTATTCTTCTACTAATTCGCTTTTTCGGCTTATTCTTCTCTTATTTGTGACTTTTCGGCTTATTCTTTTGTGATTTCTGCTTTTTCCTCTTATTCTTCTGTTTCCTCTTCTTGTTCTTCCGTTTTCTAGTTCTTTCTCTTGTAGTTCTACATCTCCTTCTTCTTCTTCATCTTCTGTTTCTTCTGCATTTTTTGCTTTTTCAATTACCTCTTCTTCTACTGCTTCTTCTCCGTCTTCTAGGGCTTATTCTTCTGTTTTCCTGCTTTCTCCTCTTCTTCTTCTGTTTCCTCTTCTTGTTCTTGTTTTTCTTCTAGTTCTTCTATTTCTTGTTGTAGTTCCACATCTCCTAATCCTTCTTCATCGTCTGTTTCTTCTGCATTTTCTTCTTTTTCAATTACCTCCTCTTCTTCTGCCTCTTCTTCAGCTTATTCTACTGTTTTTTCTGCTTTTTCGTCTTATTCTTCTGTTTCCTCTTCTTGTTCTTCCTTTTTTCTTGTTCTTTTTCTTCTTGTAGTTCTACATCTCCTTCTTCATACTCTTCTATATATTCTGATTTTTTGGCTTTTTGAATTACTTCTTCTATTACTTCTGCTTCTTCTTCAGGTTATTCTTTTGTTATTTCTGCTTTGTCGGCTTATTCTTCTGTTATATATGCTTTTTCGGCTTATTCTTCTGTTATCTACTTTTTCCTCTTATTCTTATGTTTCTTCTTCTTGTTCTGGTTCTTCTAGTTTCTAGTTCTTGTTGTAGTTCTACATCACCTTCATTTTCTTCATCTTTCTGTTTCTTCTGCATATTTTGCTTTTTTAATTACTACTTCTTCTGCTTCTTCTGCTTCTTCCTGAGCTTCATCTACTGTTATTTCTGGGTTTGCTGCTAAACTTCTACTCTTTCGCTTTTTCTGCTTATTCCTCTATTATTTCAGCTTTTTCGGCTGATTCTTTGGTTTTTTCTGTTTTTCCTCTTATTCTTCTGTTTCCTATTCTAGCTCTTGTATTTCTTCTAGTACTGCTATTTCTTTTTGTAGTTCTACATCTCCTTCTTCTTCTTCATCTTCTTCCGTTTCTTCTGGCCTTTTTGCTTTTTCAATTACTTCCTCTTCTGTTTCTTCTGCTTCTTCTTCATGTTATTATGTTATTTCTGCTTTCTCGGCTTATTTTTCTGTTATTTCTGCTTTTTCCTCTTATTCTTCCGTTTTTTCTTCTTGTGCTTCTAATTCTTCTTGTTCTTCTTGTTGTTCTAAATCTCCTTCTTCTTCATCTTCTTCTGTTTCTTCTGCTTTTTTGCTTTTTCAATTCCATCTTCTTCTGCTTCTTCTGCTTCTTCTTCAGCTTTTTACTTCTGTTATTTCTGCTTTTTCAGCTTATTCTTCTGCAATTGATGGTTTTTCAGCTTATTTTTCTGTTATTTCTGCTTTTTCGGCTTATTCTTTTGTTATTTCTGCTGTTTCCTCTTAGTCTTCTGTTTATTCTTGTATTCTTCTACTTCTTCTTGTTCTTCTTGTAGTTCTACATCTCCTTCTTCTTTTTTCATCATCTTCTGTTTCTTCAGCATATTTTGCCTTTTCAATTGCTTCTTCTGCTTCCTCTGCTTTTTCCTCTGCTTAATCTACAGTTATTTCTGGGTTTTCGGCTTATTCTTCTACTAATTCGCTTTTTCGGCTTATTCTTCTCTTATTTGTGACTTTTCGGCTTATTCTTTTGTGATTTCTGCTTTTTCCTCTTATTCTTCTGTTTCCTCTTCTTGTTCTTCCGTTTTCTAGTTCTTTCTCTTGTAGTTCTACATCTCCTTCTTCTTCTTCATCTTCTGTTTCTTCTGCATTTTTTGCTTTTTCAATTACCTCTTCTTCTACTGCTTCTTCTCCGTCTTCTAGGGCTTATTCTTCTGTTTTCCTGCTTTCTCCTCTTCTTCTTCTGTTTCCTCTTCTTGTTCTTGTTTTTCTTCTAGTTCTTCTATTTCTTGTTGTAGTTCCACATCTCCTAATCCTTCTTCATCGTCTGTTTCTTCTGCATTTTCTTCTTTTTCAATTACCTCCTCTTCTTCTGCCTCTTCTTCAGCTTATTCTACTGTTTTTTCTGCTTTTTCGTCTTATTCTTCTGTTTCCTCTTCTTGTTCTTCCTTTTTTATTGTTCTTTTTCTTCTTGTAGTTCTACATCTCCTTCTTCATACTCTTCTATATATTCTGATTTTTTGGCTTTTTGAATTACTTCTTCTATTACTTCTGCTTCTTCTTCAGGTTATTCTTTTGTTATTTCTGCTTTGTCGGCTTATTCTTCTGTTATATATGCTTTTTCGGCTTATTCTTCTGTTATCTACATTTTCCTCTTATTCTTATGTTTCTTCTTCTTGTTCTGGTTCTTCTAGTTTCTAGTTCTTGTTGTAGTTCTACATCACCTTCATTTTCTTCATCTTTCTGTTTCTTCTGCATATTTTGCTTTTTTAATTACTACTTCTTCTGCTTCTTCTGCTTCTTCCTGAGCTTCATCTACTGTTATTTCTGGGTTTGCTGCTTAACTTCTACTCTTTCGCTTTTTCTGCTTATTCCTCTATTATTTCAGCTTTTTCGGCTGATTCTTTGGTTTTTTCTGTTTTTCCTCTTATTCTTCTGTTTCCTATTCTTGCTCTTGTATTTCTTCTAGTACTCCTATTTCTTTTTGTAGTTCTACATCTCCTTCTTCTTCTTCATCTTCTTCCGTTTCTTCTGGCCTTTTTGCTTTTTCAATTACTTCCTCTTCTGTTTCTTCTGCTTCTTCTTCATGTTATTCTGTTATTTCTGCTTTCTCGGCTTATTTTTCTGTTATTTCTGCTTTTTCCTCTTATTCTTCCGTTTTTTCTTCTTGTGCTTCTAATTCTTCTTGTTCTTCTTGTAGTTCGAAATCTCCTTCTTCTTCATCTTCTTCTGTTTCTTCTGCTTTTTTGCTTTTTCAATTCCATCTTCTTCTGCTTCTTCTGCTTCTTCTTCAGCTTTTTACTTCTGTTATTTCTGCTTTTTCAGCTTATTCTTCTGCTATTGATGGATTTTCAGTTTATTTTTCTGTTATTTCTGCTTTTTCGGCTTATTCTTTTGTTATTTCTGCTGTTTCCTCTTAGTCTTCTGTTTATTCTTGTGTTCTTCTAGTTCTTCTTGTTCTTCTTGTAGTTCTACATCTCCTTCTTCTTTTTTCATCATCTTCTGTTTCTTCAGCATATTTTGCTTTTTCAATTGCTTCTTCTGCTTCCTCTGCTTTTTCCTCTGCTTAATCTACAGTTATTTCTGGGTTTTCGGCTTATTCTTCTACTAATTCGCTTTTTCGGCTTATTCTTCTCTTATTTGTGACTTTTCGGCTTATTCTTTTGTGATTTCTGCTTTTTCCTCTTATTCTTCTGTTTCCTCTTCTTGTTCTTCCGTTTTCTAGTTCTTTCTCTTGTAGTTCTACATCTCCTTCTTCTTCTTCATCTTCTGTTTCTTCTGCATTTTTTGCTTTTTCAATTACCTCTTCTTCTACTGCTTCTTCTCCGTCTTCTAGGGCTTATTCTTCTGTTTTC
The DNA here is from genome assembly GCF_964194135.1 of Talpa europaea. Taxonomy (NCBI): domain Eukaryota; kingdom Metazoa; phylum Chordata; class Mammalia; order Eulipotyphla; family Talpidae; genus Talpa; species Talpa europaea. The sequence goes on along the minus strand of NW_028168041.1, from coordinate 102,796 downwards.
CTGCTTTCTCCTCTTCTTCTTCTGTTTCCTCTTCTTGTTCTTGTTTTTCTTCTAGTTCTTCTATTTCTTGTTGTAGTTCCACATCTCCTAATCCTTCTTCATCGTCTGTTTCTTCTGCATTTTCTTCTTTTTCAATTACCTCCTCTTCTTCTGCCTCTTCTTCAGCTTATTCTACTCTTTTTTCTGCTTTTTCGTCTTATTCTTCTGTTTCCTCTTCTTGTTCTTCCTTTTTTCTTGTTCTTTTTCTTCTTGTAGTTCTACATCTCCTTCTTCATACTCTTCTATATATTCTGATTTTTTGGCTTTTTGAATTACTTCTTCTATTACTTCTGCTTCTTCTTCAGGTTATTCTTTTGTTATTTCTGCTTTGTCGGCTTATTCTTCTGTTATATATGCTTTTTCGGCTTATTCTTCTGTTATCTACTTTTTCCTCTTATTCTTATGTTTCTTCTTCTTGTTCTGGTTCTTCTAGTTTCTAGTTCTTGTTGTAGTTCTACATCACCTTCATTTTCTTCATCTTTCTGTTTCTTCTGCATATTTTGCTTTTTTAATTACTACTTCTTCTGCTTCTTCTGCTTCTTCCTGAGCTTCATCTACTGTTATTTCTGGGTTTGCTGCTAAACTTCTACTCTTTCGCTTTTTCTGCTTATTCCTCTATTATTTCAGCTTTTTCGGCTGATTCTTTGGTTTTTTCTGTTTTTCCTCTTATTCTTCTGTTTCCTATTCTAGCTCTTGTATTTCTTCTAGTACTGCTATTTCTTTTTGTAGTTCTACATCTCCTTCTTCTTCTTCATCTTCTTCCGTTTCTTCTGGCCTTTTTGCTTTTTCAATTACTTCCTCTTCTGTTTCTTCTGCTTCTTCTTCATGTTATTATGTTATTTCTGCTTTCTCGGCTTATTTTTCTGTTATTTCTGCTTTTTCCTCTTATTCTTCCGTTTTTTCTTCTTGTGCTTCTAATTCTTCTTGTTCTTCTTGTTGTTCTAAATCTCCTTCTTTTTCATCTTCTTCTGTTTCTTCTGCTTTTTTGCTTTTTCAATTCCATCTTCTTCTGCTTCTTCTGCTTCTTCTTCAGCTTTTTACTTCTGTTATTTCTGCTTTTTCAGCTTATTCTTCTGCTATTGATGGTTTTTCAGCTTATTTTTCTGTTATTTCTGCTTTTTCGGCTTATTCTTTTGTTATTTCTGCTGTTTCCTCTTAGTCTTCTGTTTATTCTTGTGTTCTTCTACTTCTTCTTGTTCTTCTTGTAGTTCTACATCTCCTTCTTCTTTTTTCATCATCTTCTGTTTCTTCAGCATATTTTGCCTTTTCAATTGCTTCTTCTGCTTCCTCTGCTTTTTCCTCTGCTTAATCTACAGTTATTTCTGGGTTTTCGGCTTATTCTTCTACTAATTCGCTTTTTCGGCTTATTCTTCTCTTATTTGTGACTTTTCGGCTTATTCTTTTGTGATTTCTGCTTTTTCCTCTTATTCTTCTGTTTCCTCTTCTTGTTCTTCCGTTTTCTAGTTCTTTCTCTTGTAGTTCTACATCTCCTTCTTCTTCTTCATCTTCTGTTTCTTCTGCATTTTTTGCTTTTTCAATTACCTCTTCTTCTACTGCTTCTTCTCCGTCTTCTAGGGCTTATTCTTCTGTTTTCCTGCTTTCTCCTCTTCTTCTTCTGTTTCCTCTTCTTGTTCTTGTTTTTCTTCTAGTTCTTCTATTTCTTGTTGTAGTTCCACATCTCCTAATCCTTCTTCATCGTCTGTTTCTTCTGCATTTTCTGCTTTTTCAATTACCTCCTCTTCTTCTGCCTCTTCTTCAGCTTATTCTACTGTTTTTTCTGCTTTTTCGTCTTATTCTTCTGTTTCCTCTTCTTGTTCTTCCTTTTTTCTTGTTCTTTTTCTTCATGTAGTTCTACATCTCCTTCTTCATACTCTTCTATATATTCTGATTTTTTGGCTTTTTGAATTACTTCTTCTATTACTTCTGCTTCTTCTTCAGGTTATTCTTTTGTTATTTCTGCTTTGTCGGCTTATTCTTCTGTTATATATGCTTTTTCGGCTTATTCTTCTGTTATCTACTTTTTCCTCTTATTCTTATGTTTCTTCTTCTTGTTCTGGTTCTTCTAGTTTCTAGTTCTTGTTGTAGTTCTACATCACCTTCATTTTCTTCATCTTTCTGTTTCTTCTGCATATTTTGCTTTTTTAATTACTACTTCTTCTGCTTCTTCTGCTTCTTCCTGAGCTTCATCTACTGTTATTTCTGGGTTTGCTGCTTAACTTCTACTCTTTCGCTTTTTCTGCTTATTCCTCTATTATTTCAGCTTTTTCGGCTGATTCTTTGGTTTTTTCTGTTTTTCCTCTTATTCTTCTGTTTCCTATTCTTGCTCTTGTATTTCTTCTAGTACTGCTATTTCTTTTTGTAGTTCTACATCTCCTTCTTCTTCTTCATCTTCTTCCATTTCTTCTGGCCTTTTTGCTTTTTCAATTACTTCCTCTTCTGTTTCTTCTGCTTCTTCTTCATGTTATTCTGTTATTTCTGCTTTCTCGGCTTATTTTTCTGTTATTTCTGCTTTTTCCTCTTATTCTTCCGTTTTTTCTTCTTGTGCTTCTAATTCTTCTTGTTCTTCTTGTTGTTCTAAATCTCCTTCTTCTTCATCTTCTTCTGTTTCTTCTGCTTTTTTGCTTTTTCAATTCCATCTTCTTCTGCTTCTTCTGCTTCTTCTTCAGGTTTTTACTTCTGTTAATTCTGCTTTTTCAGCTTATTCTTCTGCTATTGATGGTTTTTCAGCTTATTTTTCTGTTATTTCTGCTTTTTCGGCTTATTCTTTTGTTATATCTGCTGTTTCCTCTTAGTCTTCTGTTTATTCTTGTGTTCTTCTACTTCTTCTTGTTCTTCTTGTAGTTCTACATCTCCTTCTTCTTTTTTCATCATCTTCTGTTTCTTCAGCATATTTTGCCTTTTCAATTGCTTCTTCTGCTTCCTCTGCTTTTTCCTCTGCTTAATCTACAGTTATTTCTGGGTTTTCGGCTTATTCTTCTACTAATTCGCTTTTTCGGCTTATTCTTCTCTTATTTGTGACTTTTCGGCTTATTCTTTTGTGATTTCTGCTGTTTCCTCTTATTCTTCTGTTTCCTCTTCTTGTTCTTCCGTTTTCTAGTTCTTTCTCTTGTAGTTCTACATCTCCTTCTTCTTCTTCATCTTCTGTTTCTTCTGCATTTTTTGCTTTTTCAATTACCTCTTCTTCTACTGCTTCTTCTCCGTCTTCTAGGGCTTATTCGTCTGTTTTCCTGCTTTCTCCTCTTCTTCTTCTGTTTCCTCTTCTTGTTCTTGTTTTTCTTCTAGTTCTTCTATTTCTTGTTGTAGTCCCACATCTCCTTCTCCTTCTTCATCGTCTGTTTCTTCTGCATTTTCTGCTTTTTCAATTACCTCCTCTTCTTCTGCCTCTTCTTCAGCTTATTCTACTGTTTTTTCTGCTTTTTCGTCTTATTCTTCTGTTTCCTCTTCTTGTTCTTCCTTTTTTCTTGTTCTTTCTCTTCTTGTAGTTCTACATCTCCTTCTTCATACTGTTCTATATATTCTGATTTTTTGGCTTTTTGAATTACTTCTTCTACTACTTCTGCTTCTTCTTAAGGTTATTCTTTTGTTATTTCTGCTTTGTCGGCTTATTCTTCTGTTATATATGCTTTTTCGGCTTATTCTTCTGTTATCTACTTTTTCCTCTTATTCTTATGTTTCTTCTTCTTGTTCTGGTTCTTCTAGTATCTAGTTCTTGTTGTAGTTCTACATCACCTTCATTTTCTTCATCTTTCTGTTTCTTCTGCATATTTTGCTTTTTTAATTACTACTTCTTCTGCTTCTTCTGCTTCTTCCTGAGCTTCATCTACTGTTATTTCTGGGTTTGCTGCTTAACTTCTACTCTTTCGCTTTTCCTGCTTATTCCTCTATTATTTCAGCTTTTTCGGCTGATTCTTTGGTTTTTTCTGTTTTTCCTCTTATTCTTCTGTTTCCTATTCTTGCTCTTGTATTTCTTCTAGTACTCCTATTTCTTTTTGTAGTTCTACATCTCCTTCTTCTTCTTCATCTTCTTCCATTTCTTCTGGCATTTTTGCTTTTTCAATTACTTCCTCTTCTGTTTCTTCTGCTTCTTCTTCATGTTATTCTGTTATTTCTGCTTTCTCGTCTTATTTTTCTGTTATTTCTGCTTTTTCCTCTTATTCTTCCTTTTTTTCTTCTTGTGCTTCTAATTCTTCTTGTTCTTCTTGTAGTTCTAAATCTCCTTCTTCTTCATCTTCTTCTGTTTCTTCTGCTTTTTTGCTTTTTCAATTCCATCTTCTTCTGCTTCTTCTGCTTCTTCTTCAGCTTTTTACTTCTGTTATTTCTGCTTTTTCAGCTTATTCTTCTGCTATTGATGGTTTTTCAGCTTATTTTTCTGTTATTTCTGCTTTTTCGGCTTATTCTTTTGTTATTTCTGCTGTTTCCTCTTAGTCTTCTGTTTATTCTTGTGTTCTTCTACTTCTTCTTGTTCTTCTTGTAGTACTACATCTCCTTCTTCTTTTTTCATCATCTTCTGTTTCTTCAGTATATTTTGCCTTTTCAATTGCTTCTTCTGCTTCCTCTGCTTTTTCCTCTGCTTAATCTACAGTTATTTCTGGGTTTTCGGCTTATTCTTCTACTAATTCGCTTTTTCGGCTTATTCTTCTCTTATTTGTGACTTTTCGGCTTATTCTTTTGTGATTTCTGCTTTTTCCTCTTATTCTTCTGTTTCCTCTTCTTGTTCTTCCGTTTTCTAGTTCTTTCTCTTGTAGTTCTACATCTCCTTCTTCTTCTTCATCTTCTGTTTCTTCTGCATTTTTTGCTTTTTCAATTACCTCTTCTTCTACTGCTTCTTCTCCGTCTTCTAGGGCTTATTCTTCTGCTTTCCTGCTTTCTCCTCTTCTTCTTCTGTTTCCTCTTCTTGTTCTTGTTTTTCTTCTAGTTCTTCTATTTCTTGTTGTAGTTCCACATCTCCTTCTCCTTCTTCGTCGTCTGTTTCTTCTGCATTTTCTTCTTTTTCAATTACCTCCTCTTCTTCTGCCTCTTCTTCAGCTTATTCTACTGTTTTTTCTGCTTTTTCGTCTTATTCTTCTGTTTCCTCTTCTTGTTCTTCCTTTTTTCTTGTTCTTTTTCTTCTTGTAGTTCTACATCTCCTTCTTCATACTCTTCTATATATTCTGATTTTTTGGCTTTTTGAATTACTTCTTCTATTACTTCTGCTTCTTCTTCAGGTTATTCTTTTGTTATTTCTGCTTTGTCGGCTTATTCTTCTGTTACATATGCTTTTTCGGCTTATTCTTCTGTTATCTACTTTTTCCTCTTATTCTTATGTTTCTTCTTCTTGTTCTGGTTCTTCTAGTTTCTAGTTCTTGTTGTAGTTCTACATCACCTTCATTTTCTTCATCTTTCTGTTTCTTCTGCATATTTTGCTTTTTTAATTACTACTTCTTCTGCTTCTTCTGCTTCTTCCTGAGCTTCATCTACTGTTATTTCTGGGTTTGCTGCTAAACTTCTACTCTTTCGCTTTTTCTGCTTATTCCTCTATTATTTCAGCTTTTTCGGCTGATTCTTTGGTTTTTTCTGTTTTTCCTCTTATTCTTCTGTTTCCTATTCTAGCTCTTGTATTTCTTCTAGTACTGCTATTTCTTTTTGTAGTTCTACATCTCCTTCTTCTTCTTCATCTTCTTCCGTTTCTTCTGGCCTTTTTGCTTTTTCAATTACTTCCTCTTCTGTTTCTTCTGCTTCTTCTTCATGTTATTCTGTTATTTCTGCTTTCTCGGCTTATTTTTCTGTTATTTCTGCTTTTTCCTCTTATTCTTCCGTTTTTTCTTCTTGTGCTTCTAATTCTTCTTGTTCTTCTTGTTGTTCTAAATCTCCTTCTTCTTCATCTTCTTCTGTTTCTTCTGCTTTTTTGCTTTTTCAATTCCATCTTCTTCTGCTTCTTCTGCTTCTTCTTCAGCTTTTTACTTCTGTTATTTCTGCTTTTTCAGCTTATTCTTCTGCTATTGATGGTTTTTCAGCTTATTTTTCTGTTATTTCTGCTTTTTCGGCTTATTCTTTTGTTATTTCTGCTGTTTCCTCTTAGTCTTCTGTTTATTCTTGTGTTCTTCTACTTCTTCTTGTTCTTCTTGTAGTTCTACATCTCCTTCTTCTTTTTTCATCATCTTCTGTTTCTTCAGCATATTTTGCCTTTTCAATTGCTTCATCTGCTTCCTCTGCTTTTTCCTCTGCTTAATCTACAGTTATTTCTGGGTTTTCGGCTTATTCTTCTACTAATTCGCTTTTTCGGCTTATTCTTCTCTTATTTGTGACTTTTCGGCTTATTCTTTTGTGATTTCTGCTTTTTCCTCTTATTCTTCTGTTTCCTCTTCTTGTTCTTCCGTTTTCTAGTTCTTTCTCTTGTAGTTCTACATCTCCTTCTTCTTCTTCATCTTCTGTTTCTTCTGCATTTTTTGCTTTTTCAATTACCTCTTCTTCTACTGCTTCTTCTCCGTCTTCTAGGGCTTATTCTTCTGTTTTCCTGCTTTCTCCTCTTCTTCTTCTGTTTCCTCTTCTTGTTCTTGTTTTTCTTCTAGTTCTTCTATTTCTTGTTGTAGTTCCACATCTCCTAATCCTTCTTCATCGTCTGTTTCTTCTGCATTTTCTTCTTTTTCAATTACCTCCTCTTCTTCTGCCTCTTCTTCAGCTTATTCTACTGTTTTTTCTGCTTTTTCGTCTTATTCTTCTGTTTCCTCTTCTTGTTCTTCCTTTTTTCTTGTTCTTTTTCTTCTTGTAGTTCTACATCTCCTTCTTCATACTCTTCTATATATTCTGATTTTTTGGCTTTTTGAATTACTTCTTCTATTACTTCTGCTTCTTCTTCAGGTTATTCTTTTGTTATTTCTGCTTTGTCGGCTTATTCTTCTGTTATATATGCTTTTTCGGCTTATTCTTCTGTTATCTACTTTTTCCTCTTATTCTTATGTTTCTTCTTCTTGTTCTGGTTCTTCTAGTTTCTAGTTCTTGTTGTAGTTCTACATCACCTTCATTTTCTTCATCTTTCTGTTTCTTCTGCATATTTTGCTTTTTTAATTACTACTTCTTCTGCTTCTTCTGCTTCTTCGTGAGCTTCATCTACTGTTATTTCTGGGTTTGCTGCTTAACTTCTACTCTTTCGCTTTTTCTGCTTATTCCTCTATTATTTCAGCTTTTTCGGCTGATTCTTTGGTTTTTTCTGTTTTTCCTCTTATTCTTCTGTTTCCTATTCTAGCTCTTGTATTTCTTCTAGTACTGCTATTTCTTTTTGTAGTTCTACATCTCCTTCTTCTTCTTCATCTTCTTCCATTTCTTCTGGCCTTTTTGCTTTTTCAATTACTTCCTCTTCTGTTTCTTCTGCTTCTTCTTCATGTTAGTCTGTTATTTCTGCTTTCTCGGCTTATTTTTCTGTTATTTCTGCTTTTTCCTCTTATTCTTCCGTTTTTTCTTCTTGTGCTTCTAATTCTTCTTGTTCTTCTTGTTGTTCTAAATCTCCTTCTTCTTCATCTTCTTCTGTTTCTTCTGCTTTATTGCTTTTTCAATTCCATCTTCTTCTGCATCTTCTGCTTCTTCTTCAGGTTTTACTTCTGTTATTTCTGCTTTTTCAGCTTATTCTTCTGCTATTGATGGTTTTTCAGCTTATTTTTCTGTTATTTCTGCTTTTTCGGCTTATTCTTTTGTTATTTCTGCTGTTTCCTCTTAGTCTTCTGTTTATTCTTGTGTTCTTCTACTTCTTCTTGTTCTTCTTGTAGTTCTACATCTCCTTCTTCTTCTTTCATCATCTTCTGTTTCTTCTGCATATTTTGCCTTTTCAATTGCTTCTTCTGCTTCCTCTGCTTTTTCCTCTGCTTAATCTACATTTATTTCTGGGTTTTCGGCTTATTCTTCTACTAATTCGCTTTTTCGGCTTATTCTTCTCTTATTTGTGACTTTTCGGCTTATTCTTTTGTGATTTCTGCTTTTTCCTCTTATTCTTCCTATTCCTCTTCTTGTTCTTCCGTTTTCTAGTTCTTTCTCTTGTAGTTCTACATCTCCTTCTTCTTCTTCATCTTCTGTTTCTTCTGCATTTTTTGCTTTTTCAATTACCTCTTCTTCTACTGCTTCTTCTCCGTCTTCTAGGGCTTATTCTTCTGTTTTCCTGCTTTCTCCTCTTCTTCTTCTGTTTCCTCTTCTTGTTCTTGTTTTTCTTCTAGTTCTTCTATTTCTTGTTGTAGTTCCACATCTCCTAATCCTTCTTCATCGTCTGTTTCTTCTGCATTTTCTGCTTTTTCAATTACCTCCTCTTCTTCTGCCTCTTCTTCAGCTTATTCTACTGTTTTTTCTGCTTTTTCGTCTTATTCTTCTGTTTCATCTTCTTGTTCTTCCTTTTTTCTTGTTCTTTCTCTTCTTGTAGTTCTACAACTCCTTCTTCATACTCTTCTATATATTCTGATTTTTTGGCTTTTTGAATTACTTCTTCTATTACTTCTGCTTCTTCTTCAGGTTATTCTTTTGTTATTTCTGCTTTTTCGGCTTATTCTTCTGTTATATATGCTTTTTCGGCTTATTCTTTTGTTATCTACTTTTTCCTCTTATTCTTATTTTTCTTCTTCTTGTTCTGGTTCTTCTAGTTTCTAGTTCTTGTTGTAGTTCTACATCATCTTCATTTTCTTCATCTTTCTGTTTCTTCTGCATATTTTGCTTTTTTAATTACTACTTCTTCTGCTTTTTCTGCTTCTTCCTGAGCTTCATCTACTGTTATTTCTGTGTTTGTTGCTTAACTTCTACTCTTTCGCTTTTTCTGCTTATTCCTCTATTATTTCAGCTTTTTCGGCTGATTCTTTGGTTTTTTTCTGTTTCTCCTCTTATTCTTCTGTTTCCTATTCTTGCTCTTGTATTTCTTCTAGTACTCCTATTTCTTTTTGTAGTTCTACATCTCCTTCTTCTTCTTCATCTTCTTCCATTTCTTCTGGCATTTTTGCTTTTTCAATTACTTCCTCTTCTGTTTCTTCTGCTTCTTCTTCATGTTATTCTGTTATTTCTGCTTTCTCGGCTTATTTTTCTGTTATTTCTGATTTTTCCTCTTATTCTTCCATTTTTTCTTCTTGTGCTTCTAATTCTTCTTGTTCTTCTTGTTGTTCTAAATCTCCTTCTTCTTCATCTTCTTCTGTTTCTTCTGCTTTTTTTGCTTTTTCAATTCCATCTTCTTCTGCTTCTTCTGCTTCTTCTTCAGGTTTTTACTTCTGTTATTTCTGCTTTTTCAGCTTATTCTTCTGCTATTGATGGTTTTTCAGCTTATTTTTCTGTTATTTCTGCTTTTTCGGCTTATTCTTTTGTTATTTCTGCTGTTTCCTCTTAGTCTTCTGTTTATTCTTGTGTTCTTCTAGTTCTTCTTGTTCTTCTTGTAGTTCTACATCTCCTTCTTCTTTTTTCATCATCTTCTGTTTCTTCAGCATATTTTGCCTTTTCAATTGCTTCTTCTGCTTCCTCTGCTTTTTCCTCTGCTTAATCTACAGTTATTTCTGGGTTTTCGGCTTATTCTTCTACTAATTCGCTTTTTCGGCTTATTCTTCTCTTATTTGTGACTTTTCGGCTTATTCTTTTGTGATTTCTGCTTTTTCCTCTTATTCTTCTGTTTCCTCTTCTTGTTCTTCCGTTTTCTAGTTCTTTCTCTTGTAGTTCTACATCTCCTTCTTCTTCTTCATCTTCTGTTTCTTCTGCATTTTTTGCTTTTTCAATTACCTCTTCTTCTACTGCTTCTTCTCCGTCTTCTAGGGCTTATTCTTCTGTTTTCCTGCTTTCTCCTCTTCTTCTTCTGTTTCCTCTTCTTGTTCTTGTTTTTCTTCTAGTTCTTCTATTTCTTGTTGTAGTCCCACATCTCCTTCTCCTTCTTCATCGTCTGTTTCTTCTGCATTTTCTGCTTTTTCAATTACCTCCTCTTCTTCTGCCTCTTCTTCAGCTTATTCTACTGTTTTTTCTGCTTTTTCGTCTTATTCTTCTGTTTCTTCTTCTTGTTCTTCCTTTTTTCTTGTTCTTTCTCTTCTTGTAGTTCTACATCTCCTTCTTCATACTCTTCTATATATTCTGATTTTTTGGCTTTTTGAATTACTTCTTCTATTACTTCTGCTTCTTCTTCAGGTTATTCTTTTGTTATTTCTGCTTTGTCGGCTTATTCTTCTGTTATATATGCTTTTTCGGCTTATTCTTCTGTTATCTACTTTTTCCTCTTATTCTTATGTTTCTTCTTCTTCTTCTGGTTCTTCTAGTTTCTAGTTCTTGTTGTAGTTCTACATCACCTTCATTTTCTTCATCTTTCTGTTTCTTCTGCATATTTTGCTTTTTTAATTACTACTTCTTCTGCTTCTTCTGCTTCTTCCTGAGCTTCATCTACTGTTATTTCTGGGTTTGCTGCTTAACTTCTACTCTTTCGCTTTTTCTGCTTATTCCTCTATTATTTCAGCTTTTTCGGCTGATTCTTTGGTTTTTTCTGTTTTTCCTCTTATTCTTCTGTTTCCTATTCTTGCTCTTGTATTTCTTCTAGTACTGCTATTTCTTTTTGTAGTTCTACATCTCCTTCTTCTTCTTCATCTTCTTCCATTTCTTCTGGCCTTTTTGCTTTTTCAATTACTTCCTCTTCTGTTTCTTCTGCTTCTTCTTCATGTTATTCTGTTATTTCTGCTTTCTCGGCTTATTTTTCTGTTATTTCTGCTTTTTCCTCTTATTCTTCCGTTTTTTCTTCTTGTGCTTCTAATTCTTCTTGTTCTTCTTGTTGTTCTAAATCTCGTTCTTCTTCATCTTCTTCTGTTTCTTCTGCTTTTTTGCTTTTTCAATTCCATCTTCTTCTGCTTCTTCTGCTTCTTCTTCAGGTTTTTACTTCTGTTAATTCTGCTTTTTCAGCTTATTCTTCTGCTATTGATGGTTTTTCAGCTTATTTTTCTGTTATTTCTGCTTTTTCGGCTTATTCTTTTGTTATATCTGCTGTTTCCTCTTAGTCTTCTGTTTATTCTTGTGTTCTTCTACTTCTTCTTGTTCTTCTTGTAGTTCTACATCTCCTTCTTCTTTTTTCATCATCTTCTGTTTCTTCAGCATATTTTGCCTTTTCAATTGCTTCTTCTGCTTCCTCTGCTTTTTCCTCTGCTTAATCTACAGTTATTTCTGGGTTTTCGGCTTATTCTTCTACTAATTCGCTTTTTCGGCTTATTCTTCTCTTATTTGTGACTTTTCGGCTTATTCTTTTGTGATTTCTGCTGTTTCCTCTTATTCTTCTGTTTCCTCTTCTTGTTCTTCCGTTTTCTAGTTCTTTCTCTTGTAGTTCTACATCTCCTTCTTCTTCTTCATCTTCTGTTTCTTCTGCATTTTTTGCTTTTTCAATTACCTCTTCTTCTACTGCTTCTTCTCCGTCTTCTAGGGCTTATTCGTCTGTTTTCCTGCTTTCTCCTCTTCTTCTTCTGTTTCCTCTTCTTGTTCTTGTTTTTCTTCTAGTTCTTCTATTTCTTGTTGTAGTCCCACATCTCCTTCTCCTTCTTCATCGTCTGTTTCTTCTGCATTTTCTGCTTTTTCAATTACCTCCTCTTCTTCTGCCTCTTCTTCAGCTTATTCTACTGTTTTTTCTGCTTTTTCGTCTTATTCTTCTGTTTCCTCTTCTTGTTCTTCCTTTTTTCTTGTTCTTTCTCTTCTTGTAGTTCTACATCTCCTTCTTCATACTGTTCTATATATTCTGATTTTTTGGCTTTTTGAATTACTTCTTCTATTACTTCTGCTTCTTCTTAAGGTTATTCTTTTGTTATTTCTGCTTTGTCGGCTTATTCTTCTGTTATATATGCTTTTTCGGCTTATTCTTCTGTTATCTACTTTTTCCTCTTATTCTTATGTTTCTTCTTCTTGTTCTGGTTCTTCTAGCTCTAGTTCTTGTTGTAGTTCTACATCACCTTCATTTTCTTCATCTTTCTGTTTCTTCTGCATATTTTGCTTTTTTAATTACTACTTCTTCTGCTTCTTCTGCTTCTTCCTGAGCTTCATCTACTGTTATTTCTGGGTTTGCTGCTTAACTTCTACTCTTTCGCTTTTTCTGCTTATTCCTCTATTATTTCAGGTTTTTCGGCTGATTCTTTGGTTTTTTCTGTTTTTCCTCTTATTCTTCTGTTTCCTATTCTTGCTCTTGTATTTCTTCTAGTACTCCTATTTCTTTTTGTAGTTCTACATCTCCTTCTTCTTCTTCATCTTCTTCCATTTCTTCTGGCATTTTTGCTTTTTCAATTACTTCCTCTTCTGTTTCTTCTGCTTCTTCTTCATGTTATTCTGTTATTTCTGCTTTCTCGTCTTATTTTTCTGTTATTTCTGCTTTTTCCTCTTATTCTTCCTTTTTTTCTTCTTGTGCTTCTAATTCTTCTTGTTCTTCTTGTAGTTCTAAATCTCCTTCTTCTTCATCTTCTTCTGTTTCTTCTGCTTTTTTGCTTTTTCAATTCCATCTTCTTCTGCTTCTTCTGCTTCTTCTTCAGCTTTTTACTTCTGTTATTTCTGCTTTTTCAGCTTATTCTTCTGCTATTGATGGTTTTTCAGCTTATTTTTCTGTTATTTCTGCTTTTTCGGCTTATTCTTTTGTTATTTCTGCTGTTTCCTCTTAGTCTTCTGTTTATTCTTGTGTTCTTCTACTTCTTCTTGTTCTTCTTGTAGTACTACATCTCCTTCTTCTTTTTTCATCATCTTCTGTTTCTTCAGTATATTTTGCCTTTTCAATTGCTTCTTCTGCTTCCTCTGCTTTTTCCTCTGCTTAATCTACAGTTATTTCTGGGTTTTCGGCTTATTCTTCTACTAATTCGCTTTTTCGGCTTATTCTTCTCTTATTTGTGACTTTTCGGCTTATTCTTTTGTGATTTCTGCTTTTTCCTCTTATTCTTCTGTTTCCTCTTCTTGTTCTTCCGTTTTCTAGTTCTTTCTCTTGTAGTTCTACATCTCCTTCTTCTTCTTCATCTTCTGTTTCTTCTGCATTTTTTGCTTTTTCAATTACCTCTTCTTCTACTGCTTCTTCTCCGTCTTCTAGGGCTTATTCTTCTGCTTTCCTGCTTTCTCCTCTTCTTCTTCTGTTTCCTCTTCTTGTTCTTGTTTTTCTTCTAGTTCTTCTATTTCTTGTTGTAGTTCCACATCTCCTTCTCCTTCTTCGTCGTCTGTTTCTTCTGCATTTTCTTCTTTTTCAATTACCTCCTCTTCTTCTGCCTCTTCTTCAGCTTATTCTACTGTTTTTTCTGCTTTTTCGTCTTATTCTTCTGTTTCCTCTTCTTGTTCTTCCTTTTTTCTTGTTCTTTTTCTTCTTGTAGTTCTACATCTCCTTCTTCATACTCTTCTATATATTCTGATTTTTTGGCTTTTTGAATTACTTCTTCTATTACTTCTGCTTCTTCTTCAGGTTATTCTTTTGTTATTTCTGCTTTGTCGGCTTATTCTTCTGTTACATATGCTTTTTCGGCTTATTCTTCTGTTATCTACTTTTTCCTCTTATTCTTATGTTTCTTCTTCTTGTTCTGGTTCTTCTAGTTTCTAGTTCTTGTTGTAGTTCTACATCACCTTCATTTTCTTCATCTTTCTGTTTCTTCTGCATATTTTGCTTTTTTAATTACTACTTCTTCTGCTTCTTCTGCTTCTTCCTGAGCTTCATCTACTGTTATTTCTGGGTTTGCTGCTAAACTTCTACTCTTTCGCTTTTTCTGCTTATTCCTCTATTATTTCAGCTTTTTCGGCTGATTCTTTGGTTTTTTCTGTTTTTCCTCTTATTCTTCTGTTTCCTATTCTAGCTCTTGTATTTCTTCTAGTACTGCTATTTCTTTTTGTAGTTCTACATCTCCTTCTTCTTCTTCATCTTCTTCCGTTTCTTCTGGCCTTTTTGCTTTTTCAATTACTTCCTCTTCTGTTTCTTCTGCTTCTTCTTCATGTTATTCTGTTATTTCTGCTTTCTCGGCTTATTTTTCTGTTATTTCTGCTTTTTCCTCTTATTCTTCCGTTTTTTCTTCTTGTGCTTCTAATTCTTCTTGTTCTTCTTGTTGTTCTAAATCTCCTTCTTCTTCATCTTCTTCTGTTTCTTCTGCTTTTTTGCTTTTTCAATTCCATCTTCTTCTGCTTCTTCTGCTTCTTCTTCAGCTTTTTACTTCTGTTATTTCTGCTTTTTCAGCTTATTCTTCTGCTATTGATGGTTTTTCAGCTTATTTTTCTGTTATTTCTGCTTTTTCGGCTTATTCTTTTGTTATTTCTGCTGTTTCCTCTTAGTCTTCTGTTTATTCTTGTGTTCTTCTACTTCTTCTTGTTCTTCTTGTAGTTCTACATCTCCTTCTTCTTTTTTCATCATCTTCTGTTTCTTCAGCATATTTTGCCTTTTCAATTGCTTCATCTGCTTCCTCTGCTTTTTCCTCTGCTTAATCTACAGTTATTTCTGGGTTTTCGGCTTATTCTTCTACTAATTCGCTTTTTCGGCTTATTCTTCTCTTATTTGTGACTTTTCGGCTTATTCTTTTGTGATTTCTGCTTTTTCCTCTTATTCTTCTGTTTCCTCTTCTTGTTCTTCCGTTTTCTAGTTCTTTCTCTTGTAGTTCTACATCTCCTTCTTCTTCTTCATCTTCTGTTTCTTCTGCATTTTTTGCTTTTTCAATTACCTCTTCTTCTACTGCTTCTTCTCCGTCTTCTAGGGCTTATTCTTCTGTTTTCCTGCTTTCTCCTCTTCTTCTTCTGTTTCCTCTTCTTGTTCTTGTTTTTCTTCTAGTTCTTCTATTTCTTGTTGTAGTTCCACATCTCCTAATCCTTCTTCATCGTCTGTTTCTTCTGCATTTTCTTCTTTTTCAATTACCTCCTCTTCTTCTGCCTCTTCTTCAGCTTATTCTACTGTTTTTTCTGCTTTTTCGTCTTATTCTTCTGTTTCCTCTTCTTGTTCTTCCTTTTTTCTTGTTCTTTTTCTTCTTGTAGTTCTACATCTCCTTCTTCATACTCTTCTATATATTCTGATTTTTTGGCTTTTTGAATTACTTCTTCTATTACTTCTGCTTCTTCTTCAGGTTATTCTTTTGTTATTTCTGCTTTGTCGGCTTATTCTTCTGTTATATATGCTTTTTCGGCTTATTCTTCTGTTATCTACTTTTTCCTCTTATTCTTATGTTTCTTCTTCTTGTTCTGGTTCTTCTAGTTTCTAGTTCTTGTTGTAGTTCTACATCACCTTCATTTTCTTCATCTTTCTGTTTCTTCTGCATATTTTGCTTTTTTAATTACTACTTCTTCTGCTTCTTCTGCTTCTTCCTGAGCTTCATCTACTGTTATTTCTGGGTTTGCTGCTTAACTTCTACTCTTTCGCTTTTTCTGCTTATTCCTCTATTATTTCAGCTTTTTCGGCTGATTCTTTGGTTTTTTCTGTTTTTCCTCTTATTCTTCTGTTTCCTATTCTAGCTCTTGTATTTCTTCTAGTACTGCTATTTCTTTTTGTAGTTCTACATCTCCTTCTTCTTCTTCATCTTCTTCCATTTCTTCTGGCCTTTTTGCTTTTTCAATTACTTCCTCTTCTGTTTCTTCTGCTTCTTCTTCATGTTAGTCTGTTATTTCTGCTTTCTCGGCTTATTTTTCTGTTATTTCTGCTTTTTCCTCTTATTCTTCCGTTTTTTCTTCTTGTGCTTCTAATTCTTCTTGTTCTTCTTGTTGTTCTAAATCTCCTTCTTCTTCATCTTCTTCTGTTTCTTCTGCTTTATTGCTTTTTCAATTCCATCTTCTTCTGCATCTTCTGCTTCTTCTTCAGGTTTTACTTCTGTTATTTCTGCTTTTTCAGCTTATTCTTCTGCTATTGATGGTTTTTCAGCTTATTTTTCTGTTATTTCTGCTTTTTCGGCTTATTCTTTTGTTATTTCTGCTGTTTCCTCTTAGTCTTCTGTTTATTCTTGTGTTCTTCTACTTCTTCTTGTTCTTCTTGTAGTTCTACATCTCCTTCTTCTTCTTTCATCATCTTCTGTTTCTTCTGCATATTTTGCCTTTTCAATTGCTTCTTCTGCTTCCTCTGCTTTTTCCTCTGCTTAATCTACATTTATTTCTGGGTTTTCGGCTTATTCTTCTACTAATTCGCTTTTTCGGCTTATTCTTCTCTTATTTGTGACTTTTCGGCTTATTCTTTTGTGATTTCTGCTTTTTCCTCTTATTCTTCCTTTTCCTCTTCTTGTTCTTCCGTTTTCTAGTTCTTTCTCTTGTAGTTCTACATCTCCTTCTTCTTCTTCATCTTCTGTTTCTTCTGCATTTTTTGCTTTTTCAATTACCTCTTCTTCTACTGCTTCTTCTCCGTCTTCTAGGGCTTATTCTTCTGTTTTCCTGCTTTCTCCTCTTCTTCTTCTGTTTCCTCTTCTTGTTCTTGTTTTTCTTCTAGTTCTTCTATTTCTTGTTGTAGTTCCACATCTCCTAATCCTTCTTCATCGTCTGTTTCTTCTGCATTTTCTGCTTTTTCAATTACCTCCTCTTCTTCTGCCTCTTCTTCAGCTTATTCTACTGTTTTTTCTGCTTTTTCGTCTTATTCTTCTGTTTCATCTTCTTGTTCTTCCTTTTTTCTTGTTCTTTCTCTTCTTGTAGTTCTACAACTCCTTCTTCATACTCTTCTATATATTCTGATTTTTTGGCTTTTTGAATTACTTCTTCTATTACTTCTGCTTCTTCTTCAGGTTATTCTTTTGTTATTTCTGCTTTTTCGGCTTATTCTTCTGTTATATATGCTTTTTCGGCTTATTCTTTTGTTATCTACTTTTTCCTCTTATTCTTATTTTTCTTCTTCTTGTTCTGGTTCTTCTAGTTTCTAGTTCT
This sequence comes from Talpa europaea, assembly GCF_964194135.1. Taxonomy (NCBI): domain Eukaryota; kingdom Metazoa; phylum Chordata; class Mammalia; order Eulipotyphla; family Talpidae; genus Talpa; species Talpa europaea. Next base: position 85,984 of record NW_028168041.1, on the reverse strand, counting down.
TGTTGTAGTTCTACATCATCTTCATTTTCTTCATCTTTCTGTTTCTTCTGCATATTTTGCTTTTTTAATTACTACTTCTTCTGCTTTTTCTGCTTCTTCCTGAGCTTCATCTACTGTTATTTCTGTGTTTGTTGCTTAACTTCTACTCTTTCGCTTTTTCTGCTTATTCCTCTATTATTTCAGCTTTTTCGGCTGATTCTTTGGTTTTTTTCTGTTTCTCCTCTTATTCTTCTGTTTCCTATTCTTGCTCTTGTATTTCTTCTAGTACTCCTATTTCTTTTTGTAGTTCTACATCTCCTTCTTCTTCTTCATCTTCTTCCATTTCTTCTGGCATTTTTGCTTTTTCAATTACTTCCTCTTCTGTTTCTTCTGCTTCTTCTTCATGTTATTCTGTTATTTCTGCTTTCTCGGCTTATTTTTCTGTTATTTCTGATTTTTCCTCTTATTCTTCCATTTTTTCTTCTTGTGCTTCTAATTCTTCTTGTTCTTCTTGTTGTTCTAAATCTCCTTCTTCTTCATCTTCTTCTGTTTCTTCTGCTTTTTTTGCTTTTTCAATTCCATCTTCTTCTGCTTCTTCTGCTTCTTCTTCAGGTTTTTACTTCTGTTATTTCTGCTTTTTCAGCTTATTCTTCTGCTATTGATGGTTTTTCAGCTTATTTTTCTGTTATTTCTGCTTTTTCGGCTTATTCTTTTGTTATTTCTGCTGTTTCCTCTTAGTCTTCTGTTTATTCTTGTGTTCTTCTAGTTCTTCTTGTTCTTCTTGTAGTTCTACATCTCCTTCTTCTTTTTTCATCATCTTCTGTTTCTTCAGCATATTTTGCCTTTTCAATTGCTTCTTCTGCTTCCTCTGCTTTTTCCTCTGCTTAATCTACAGTTATTTCTGGGTTTTCGGCTTATTCTTCTACTAATTCGCTTTTTCGGCTTATTCTTCTCTTATTTGTGACTTTTCGGCTTATTCTTTTGTGATTTCTGCTTTTTCCTCTTATTCTTCTGTTTCCTCTTCTTGTTCTTCCGTTTTCTAGTTCTTTCTCTTGTAGTTCTACATCTCCTTCTTCTTCTTCATCTTCTGTTTCTTCTGCATTTTTTGCTTTTTCAATTACCTCTTCTTCTACTGCTTCTTCTCCGTCTTCTAGGGCTTATTCTTCTGTTTTCCTGCTTTCTCCTCTTCTTCTTCTGTTTCCTCTTCTTGTTCTTGTTTTTCTTCTAGTTCTTCTATTTCTTGTTGTAGTCCCACATCTCCTTCTCCTTCTTCATCGTCTGTTTCTTCTGCATTTTCTGCTTTTTCAATTACCTCCTCTTCTTCTGCCTCTTCTTCAGCTTATTCTACTGTTTTTTCTGCTTTTTCGTCTTATTCTTCTGTTTCTTCTTCTTGTTCTTCCTTTTTTCTTGTTCTTTCTCTTCTTGTAGTTCTACATCTCCTTCTTCATACTCTTCTATATATTCTGATTTTTTGGCTTTTTGAATTACTTCTTCTATTACTTCTGCTTCTTCTTCAGGTTATTCTTTTGTTATTTCTGCTTTGTCGGCTTATTCTTCTGTTATATATGCTTTTTCGGCTTATTCTTCTGTTATCTACTTTTTCCTCTTATTCTTATGTTTCTTCTTCTTCTTCTGGTTCTTCTAGTTTCTAGTTCTTGTTGTAGTTCTACATCACCTTCATTTTCTTCATCTTTCTGTTTCTTCTGCATATTTTGCTTTTTTAATTACTACTTCTTCTGCTTCTTCTGCTTCTTCCTGAGCTTCATCTACTGTTATTTCTGGGTTTGCTGCTTAACTTCTACTCTTTCGCTTTTTCTGCTTATTCCTCTATTATTTCAGCTTTTTCGGCTGATTCTTTGGTTTTTTCTGTTTTTCCTCTTATTCTTCTGTTTCCTATTCTTGCTCTTGTATTTCTTCTAGTACTGCTATTTCTTTTTGTAGTTCTACATCTCCTTCTTCTTCTTCATCTTCTTCCATTTCTTCTGGCCTTTTTGCTTTTTCAATTACTTCCTCTTCTGTTTCTTCTGCTTCTTCTTCATGTTATTCTGTTATTTCTGCTTTCTCGGCTTATTTTTCTGTTATTTCTGCTTTTTCCTCTTATTCTTCCGTTTTTTCTTCTTGTGCTTCTAATTCTTCTTGTTCTTCTTGTTGTTCTAAATCTCGTTCTTCTTCATCTTCTTCTGTTTCTTCTGCTTTTTTGCTTTTTCAATTCCATCTTCTTCTGCTTCTTCTGCTTCTTCTTCAGGTTTTTACTTCTGTTAATTCTGCTTTTTCAGCTTATTCTTCTGCTATTGATGGTTTTTCAGCTTATTTTTCTGTTATTTCTGCTTTTTCGGCTTATTCTTTTGTTATATCTGCTGTTTCCTCTTAGTCTTCTGTTTATTCTTGTGTTCTTCTACTTCTTCTTGTTCTTCTTGTAGTTCTACATCTCCTTCTTCTTTTTTCATCATCTTCTGTTTCTTCAGCATATTTTGCCTTTTCAATTGCTTCTTCTGCTTCCTCTGCTTTTTCCTCTGCTTAATCTACAGTTATTTCTGGGTTTTCGGCTTATTCTTCTACTAATTCGCTTTTTCGGCTTATTCTTCTCTTATTTGTGACTTTTCGGCTTATTCTTTTGTGATTTCTGCTGTTTCCTCTTATTCTTCTGTTTCCTCTTCTTGTTCTTCCGTTTTCTAGTTCTTTCTCTTGTAGTTCTACATCTCCTTCTTCTTCTTCATCTTCTGTTTCTTCTGCATTTTTTGCTTTTTCAATTGACCTCTTCTTCTACTGCTTCTTCTCCGTCTTCTAGGGCTTATTCGTCTGTTTTCCTGCTTTCTCCTCTTCTTCTTCTGTTTCCTCTTCTTGTTCTTGTTTTTCTTCTAGTTCTTCTATTTCTTGTTGTAGTCCCACATCTCCTTCTCCTTCTTCATCGTCTGTTTCTTCTGCATTTTCTGCTTTTTCAATTACCTCTCTTCTTCTGCCTCTTCTTCAGCTTATTCTACTGTTTTTTCTGCTTTTTCGTCTTATTCTTCTGTTTCCTCTTCTTGTTCTTCCTTTTTTCTTGTTCTTTCTCTTCTTGTAGTTCTACATCTCCTTCTTCATACTGTTCTATATATTCTGATTTTTTGGCTTTTTGAATTACTTCTTCTATTACTTCTGCTTCTTCTTAAGGTTATTCTTTTGTTATTTCTGCTTTGTCGGCTTATTCTTCTGTTATATATGCTTTTTCGGCTTATTCTTCTGTTATCTACTTTTTCCTCTTATTCTTATGTTTCTTCTTCTTGTTCTGGTTCTTCTAGCTCTAGTTCTTGTTGTAGTTCTACATCACCTTCATTTTCTTCATCTTTCTGTTTCTTCTGCATATTTTGCTTTTTTAATTACTACTTCTTCTGCTTCTTCTGCTTCTTCCTGAGCTTCATCTACTGTTATTTCTGGGTTTGCTGCTTAACTTCTACTCTTTCGCTTTTTCTGCTTATTCCTCTATTATTTCAGGTTTTTCGGCTGATTCTTTGGTTTTTTCTGTTTTTCCTCTTATTCTTCTGTTTCCTATTCTTGCTCTTGTATTTCTTCTAGTACTCCTATTTCTTTTTGTAGTTCTACATCTCCTTCTTCTTCTTCATCTTCTTCCATTTCTTCTGGCATTTTTGCTTTTTCAATTACTTCCTCTTCTGTTTCTTCTGCTTCTTCTTCATGTTATTCTGTTATTTCTGCTTTCTCGTCTTATTTTTCTGTTATTTCTGCTTTTTCCTCTTATTCTTCCTTTTTTTCTTCTTGTGCTTCTAATTCTTCTTGTTCTTCTTGTAGTTCTAAATCTCCTTCTTCTTCATCTTCTTCTGTTTCTTCTGCATTTTTGCTTTTTCAATTCCATCTTCTTCTGCTTCTTCTGCTTCTTCTTCAGCTTTTTACTTCTGTTATTTCTGCTTTTTCAGCTTATTCTTCTGCTATTGATGGTTTTTCAGCTTATTTTTCTGTTATTTCTGCTTTTTCGGCTTATTCTTTTGTTATTTCTGCTGTTTCCTCTTAGTCTTCTGTTTATTCTTGTGTTCTTCTACTTCTTCTTGTTCTTCTTGTAGTACTACATCTCCTTCTTCTTTTTTCATCATCTTCTGTTTCTTCAGTATATTTTGCCTTTTCAATTGCTTCTTCTGCTTCCTCTGCTTTTTCCTCTGCTTAATCTACAGTTATTTCTGGGTTTTCGGCTTATTCTTCTACTAATTCGCTTTTTCGGCTTATTCTTCTCTTATTTGTGACTTTTCGGCTTATTCTTTTGTGATTTCTGCTTTTTCCTCTTATTCTTCTGTTTCCTCTTCTTCTTCTTCCGTTTTCTAGTTCTTTCTCTTGTAGTTCTACATCTCCTTCTTCTTCTTCATCTTCTGTTTCTTCTGCATTTTTTGCTTTTTCAATTACCTCTTCTTCTACTGCTTCTTCTCCGTCTTCTAGGGCTTATTCTTCTGCTTTCCTGCTTTCTCCTCTTCTTCTTCTGTTTCCTCTTCTTGTTCTTGTTTTTCTTCTAGTTCTTCTATTTCTTGTTGTAGTTCCACATCTCCTTCTCCTTCTTCGTCGTCTGTTTCTTCTGCATTTTCTTCTTTTTCAATTACCTCCTCTTCTTCTGCCTCTTCTTCAGCTTATTCTACTGTTTTTTCTGCTTTTTCGTCTTATTCTTCTGTTTCCTCTTCTTGTTCTTCCTTTTTTCTTGTTCTTTTTCTTCTTGTAGTTCTACATCTCCTTCTTCATACTCTTCTATATATTCTGATTTTTTGGCTTTTTGAATTACTTCTTCTATTACTTCTGCTTCTTCTTCAGGTTATTCTTTTGTTATTTCTGCTTTGTCGGCTTATTCTTCTGTTATATATGCTTTTTCGGCTTATTCTTCTGTTATCTACTTTTTCCTCTTATTCTTATGTTTCTTCTTCTTGTTCTGGTTCTTCTAGTTTCTAGTTCTTGTTGTAGTTCTACATCACCTTCATTATCTTCATCTTTCTGTTTCTTCTGCATATTTTGCTTTTTTAATTACTACTTCTTCTGCTTCTTCTGCTTCTTCCTGAGCTTCATCTACTGTTATTTCTGGGTTTGCTGCTTAACTTCTACTCTTTCGCTTTTTCTGCTTATTCCTCTATTATTTCAGCTTTTTCGGCTGATTCTTTGGTTTTTTCTGTTTTTCCTCTTATTCTTCTGTTTCCTATTCTTGCTCTTGTATTTCTTCTAGTACTCCTATTTCTTTTTGTAGTTCTACATCTCCTTCTTCTTCTTCATCTTCTTCCATTTCTTCTGGCATTTTTGCTTTTTCAATTACTTCCTCTTCTGTTTCTTCTGCTTCTTCTTCATGTTATTCTCTTATTTCTGCTTTCTCGGCTTATTTTTCTGTTATTTCTGCTTTTTCCTCTTATTCTTCCGTTTTTTCTTCTTGTGCTTCTAATTCTTCTTGTTCTTCTTGTTGTTCTAAATCTCCTTCTTCTTCATCTTCTTCTGTTTCTTCTGCATTTTTGCTTTTTCAATTCCATCTTCTTCTGCTTCTTCTGCTTCTTCTTCAGCTTTTTACTTCTGTTATTTCTGCTTTTTCAGCTTATTCTTCTGCTATTGATGGTTTTTCAGCTTATTTTTCTGTTATTTCTGCTTTTTCGGCTTATTCTTTTGTTATTTCTGCTGTTTCCTCTTAGTCTTCTGTTTATTCTTGTGTTCTTCTACTTCTTCTTGTTCTTCTTGTAGTTCTACATCTCCTTCTTCTTTTTTCATCATCTTCTGTTTCTTCTGCATATTTTGCCTTTTCAATTGCTTCTTCTGCTTCCTCTGCTTTTTCCTCTGCTTAATCTACAGTTATTTCTGGGTTTTCGGCTTATTCTTCTACTAATTCGCTTTTTCGGCTTATTCTTCTCTTATTTGTGACATTTCGGCTTATTCTTTTGTGATTTCTGCTTTTTCCTCTTATTCTTCTGTTTCCTCTTCTTGTTCTTCCGTTTTCTAGTTCTTTCTCTTGTAGTTCTACATCTCCTTCTTCTTCTTCATCTTCTGTTTCTTCTGCATTTTTTGCTTTTTCAATTACCTCTTCTTCTACTGCTTCTTCTCCGTCTTCTAGGGCTTATTCTTCTGTTTTCCTGCTTTCTCCTCTTCTTCTTCTGTTTCCTCTTCTTGTTCTTGTTTTTCTTCTAGTTCTTCTATTTCTTGTTGTAGTTCCACATCTCCTTCTCCTTCTTCGTCGTCTGTTTCTTCTGCATTTTCTTCTTTTTCAATTACCTCCTCTTCTTCTGCCTCTTCTTCAGCTTATTCTACTGTTTTTTCTGCTTTTTCGTCTTATTCTTCTGTTTCCTCTTCTTGTTCTTCCTTTTTTCTTGTTCTTTTTCTTCTTGTAGTTCTACATCTCCTTCTTCATACTCTTCTATATATTCTGATTTTTTGGCTTTTTGAATTACTTCTTCTATTACTTCTGCTTCTTCTTCAGGTTATTCTTTTGTTATTTCTGCTTTGTCGGCTTATTCTTCTGTTATATATGCTTTTTCGGCTTATTCTTCTGTTATCTACTTTTTCCTCTTATTCTTATGTTTCTTCTTCTTGTTCTGGTTCTTCTAGTTTATAGTTCTTGTTGTAGTTCTACATCACCTTCATTATCTTCATCTTTCTGTTTCTTCTGCATATTTTGCTTTTTTAATTACTACTTCTTCTGCTTCTTCTGCTTCTTCCTGTGCTTCATCTACTGTTATTTCTGGGTTTGCTGCTTAACTTCTACTCTTTCGCTTTTTCTGCTTATTCCTCTATTATTTCAGCTTTTTCGGCTGATTCTTTGGTTTTTTCTGTTTTTCCTCTTATTCTTCTGTTTCCTATTCTTGCTCTTGTATTTCTTCTAGTACTCCTATTTCTTTTTGTAGTTCTACATCTCCTTCTTCTTCTTCATCTTCTTCCCTTTCTTCTGGCATTTTTGCTTTTTCAATTACTTCCTCTTCTGTTTCTTCTGCTTCTTCTTCATGTTATTCTGTTATTTCTGCTTTCTCGGCTTATTTTTCTGTTATTTCTGCTTTTTCCTCTTATTCTTCCGTTTTTTCTTCTTGTGCTTCTAATTCTTCTTGTTCTTCTTGTTGTTCTAAATCTCCTTCTTCTTCATCTTCTTCTGTTTCTTCTGCATTTTTGCTTTTTCAATTCCATCTTCTTCTGCTTCTTCTGCTTCTTCTTCAGCTTTTTACTTCTGTTATTTCTGCTTTTTCAGCTTATTCATCTGCTATTGATGGTTTTTCAGCTTATTTTTCTGTTATTTCTGCTTTTTCGGCTTATTCTTTTGTTATTTCTGCTGTTTCCTCTTAGTCTTCTGTTTATTCTTGTGTTCTTCTAGTTCTTCTTGTTCTTCTTGTAGTTCTACATCTCCTTCTTCTTTTTTCATCATCTTCTGTTTCTTCAGCATATGTTGCCTTTTCAATTGCTTCTTCTGCTTCCTCTGCTTTTTCCTCTGCTTAATCTACAGTTATTTCTGGGTTTTCGGCTTATTCTTCTACTAATTCGCTTTTTCGGCTTATTCTTCTCTTATTTGTGACTTTTCGGCTTATTCTTTTGTGATTTCTGCTTTTTCCTCTTATTCTTCTGTTTCCTCTTCTTGTTCTTCCGTTTTCTAGTTCTTTCTCTTGTAGTTCTACATCTCCTTCTTCTTCTTCATCTTCTGTTTCTTCTGCATTTTTTGCTTTTTCAATTACCTCTTCTTCTACTGCTTCTTCTCCGTCTTCTAGGGCTTATTCGTCTGTTTTCCTGCTTTCTCCTCTTCTTCTTCTGTTTCCTCTTCTTGTTCTTGTTTTTCTTCTAGTTCTTCTATTTCTTGTTGTAGTTCCACATCTCCTTCTCCTTCTTCGTCGTCTGTTTCTTCTGCATTTTCTTCTTTTTCAATTACCTCCTCTTCTTCTGCCTCTTCTTCAGCTTATTCTACTGTTTTTTCTGCTTTTTCGTCTTATTCTTCTGTTTCCTCTTCTTGTTCTTCCTTTTTTCTTGTTCTTTTTCTTCTTGTAGTTCTACATCTCCTTCTTCATACTCTTCTATATATTCTGATTTTTTGGCTTTTTGAATTACTTCTTCTATTACTTCTGCTTCTTCTTCAGGTTATTCTTTTGTTATTTCTGCTTTGTCGGCTTATTCTTCTGTTATATATGCTTTTTCGGCTTATTCTTCTGTTATCTACTTTTTCCTCTTATTCTTATGTTTCTTCTTCTTGTTCTGGTTCTTCTAGTTTCTAGTTCTTGTTGTAGTTCTACATCACCTTCATTATCTTCATCTTTCTGTTTCTTCTGCATATTTTGCTTTTTTAATTACTACTTCTTCTGCTTCTTCTGCTTCTTCCTGAGCTTCATCTACTGTTATTTCTGGGTTTGCTGCTTAACTTCTACTCTTTCGCTTTTTCTGCTTATTCCTCTATTATTTCAGCTTTTTCGGCTGATTCTTTGGTTTTTTCTGTTTTTCCTCTTATTCTTCTGTTTCCTATTCTTGCTCTTGTATTTCTTCTAGTACTCCTATTTCTTTTTGTAGTTCTACATCTCCTTCTTCTTCTTCATCTTCTTCCATTTCTTCTGGCATTTTTGCTTTTTCAATTACTTCCTCTTCTGTTTCTTCTGCTTCTTCTTCATGTTATTCTCTTATTTCTGCTTTCTCGGCTTATTTTTCTGTTATTTCTGCTTTTTCCTCTTATTCTTCCGTTTTTTCTTCTTGTGCTTCTAATTCTTCTTGTTCTTCTTGTTGTTCTAAATCTCCTTCTTCTTCATCTTCTTCTGTTTCTTCTGCATTTTTGCTTTTTCAATTCCATCTTCTTCTGCTTCTTCTGCTTCTTCTTCAGCTTTTTACTTCTGTTATTTCTGCTTTTTCAGCTTATTCTTCTGCTATTGATGGTTTTTCAGCTTATTTTTCTGTTATTTCTGCTTTTTCGGCTTATTCTTTTGTTATTTCTGCTGTTTCCTCTTAGTCTTCTGTTTATTCTTGTGTTCTTCTACTTCTTCTTGTTCTTCTTGTAGTTCTACATCTCCTTCTTCTTTTTTCATCATCTTCTGTTTCTTCTGCATATTTTGCCTTTTCAATTGCTTCTTCTGCTTCCTCTGCTTTTTCCTCTGCTTAATCTACAGTTATTTCTGGGTTTTCGGCTTATTCTTCTACTAATTCGCTTTTTCGGCTTATTCTTCTCTTATTTGTGACATTTCGGCTTATTCTTTTGTGATTTCTGCTTTTTCCTCTTATTCTTCTGTTTCCTCTTCTTGTTCTTCCGTTTTCTAGTTCTTTCTCTTGTAGTTCTACATCTCCTTCTTCTTCTTCATCTTCTGTTTCTTCTGCATTTTTTGCTTTTTCAATTACCTCTTCTTCTACTGCTTCTTCTCCGTCTTCTAGGGCTTATTCTTCTGTTTTCCTGCTTTCTCCTCTTCTTCTTCTGTTTCCTCTTCTTGTTCTTGTTTTTCTTCTAGTTCTTCTATTTCTTGTTGTAGTTCCACATCTCCTTCTCCTTCTTCGTCGTCTGTTTCTTCTGCATTTTCTTCTTTTTCAATTACCTCCTCTTCTTCTGCCTCTTCTTCAGCTTATTCTACTGTTTTTTCTGCTTTTTCGTCTTATTCTTCTGTTTCCTCTTCTTGTTCTTCCTTTTTTCTTGTTCTTTTTCTTCTTGTAGTTCTACATCTCCTTCTTCATACTCTTCTATATATTCTGATTTTTTGGCTTTTTGAATTACTTCTTCTATTACTTCTGCTTCTTCTTCAGGTTATTCTTTTGTTATTTCTGCTTTGTCGGCTTATTCTTCTGTTATATATGCTTTTTCGGCTTATTCTTCTGTTATCTACTTTTTCCTCTTATTCTTATGTTTCTTCTTCTTGTTCTGGTTCTTCTAGTTTCTAGTTCTTGTTGTAGTTCTACATCACCTTCATTATCTTCATCTTTCTGTTTCTTCTGCATATTTTGCTTTTTTAATTACTACTTCTTCTGCTTCTTCTGCTTCTTCCTGTGCTTCATCTACTGTTATTTCTGGGTTTGCTGCTTAACTTCTACTCTTTCGCTTTTTCTGCTTATTCCTCTATTATTTCAGCTTTTTCGGCTGATTCTTTGGTTTTTTCTGTTTTTCCTCTTATTCTTCTGTTTCCTATTCTTGCTCTTGTATTTCTTCTAGTACTCCTATTTCTTTTTGTAGTTCTACATCTCCTTCTTCTTCTTCATCTTCTTCCCTTTCTTCTGGCATTTTTGCTTTTTCAATTACTTCCTCTTCTGTTTCTTCTGCTTCTTCTTCATGTTATTCTGTTATTTCTGCTTTCTCGGCTTATTTTTCTGTTATTTCTGCTTTTTCCTCTTATTCTTCCGTTTTTTCTTCTTGTGCTTCTAATTCTTCTTGTTCTTCTTGTTGTTCTAAATCTCCTTCTTCTTCATCTTCTTCTGTTTCTTCTGCATTTTTGCTTTTTCAATTCCATCTTCTTCTGCTTCTTCTGCTTCTTCTTCAGCTTTTTACTTCTGTTATTTCTGCTTTTTCAGCTTATTCTTCTGCTATTGATGGTTTTTCAGCTTATTTTTCTGTTATTTCTGCTTTTTCGGCTTATTCTTTTGTTATTTCTGCTGTTTCCTCTTAGTCTTCTGTTTATTCTTGTGTTCTTCTAGTTCTTCTTGTTCTTCTTGTAGTTCTACATCTCCTTCTTCTTTTTTCATCATCTTCTGTTTCTTCAGCATATGTTGCCTTTTCAATTGCTTCTTCTGCTTCCTCTGCTTTTTCCTCTGCTTAATCTACAGTTATTTCTGGGTTTTCGGCTTATTCTTCTACTAATTCGCTTTTTCGGCTTATTCTTCTCTTATTTGTGACTTTTCGGCTTATTCTTTTGTGATTTCTGCTGTTTCCTCTTATTCTTCTGTTTCCTCTTCTTGTTCTTCCGTTTTCTAGTTCTTTCTCTTGTAGTTCTACATCTCCTTCTTCTTCTTCATCTTCTGTTTCTTCTGCATTTTTTGCTTTTTCAATTACCTCTTCTTCTACTGCTTCTTCTCCGTCTTCTAGGGCTTATTCGTCTGTTTTCCTGCTTTCTCCTCTTCTTCTTCTGTTTCCTCTTCTTGTTCTTGTTTTTCTTCTAGTTCTTCTATTTCTTGTTGTAGTCCCACATCTCCTTCTCCTTCTTCATCGTCTGTTTCTTCTGCATTTTCTGCTTTTTCAATTACCTCCTCTTCTTCTGCCTCTTCTTCAGCTTATTCTACTGTTTTTTCTGCTTTTTCGTCTTATTCTTCTGTTTCCTCTTCTTGTTCTTCCTTTTTTCTTGTTCTTTCTCTTCTTGTAGTTCTACATCTCCTTCTTCATACTCTTCTATATATTCTGATTTTTTGGCTTTTTGAATTACTTCTTCTATTACTTCTGCTTCTTCTTCAGGTTATTCTTTTGTTATTTCTGCTTTGTCGGCTTATTCTTCTGTTATATATACTTTTTCGGCTTATTCTTCTGTTATCTACTTTTTCCTCTTATTCTTATGTTTCTTCTTCTTGTTCTGGTTCTTCTAGTTTCTAGTTCTTGTTGTAGTTCTACATCACCTTCATTTTCTTCATCTTTCTGTTTCTTCTGCATATTTTGCTTTTTTAATTACTACTTCTTCTGCTTCTTCTGCTTCTTCCTGAGCTTCATCTACTGTTATTTCTGGGTTTGCTGCTTAACTTCTACTCTTTCGCTTTTTCTGCTTATTCCTCTATTATTTCAGCTTTTTCGGCTGATTCTTTGGTTTTTTCTGTTTTTCCTCTTATTCTTCTGTTTCCTATTCTTGCTCTTGTATTTCTTCTAGTACTGCTATTTCTTTTTGTAGTTCTACATCTCCTTCTTCTTCTTCATCTTCTTCCATTTCTTCTGGCCTTTTTGCTTTTTCAATTACTTCCTCTTCTGTTTCTTCTGCTTCTTCTTCATGTTATTCTGTTATTTCTGCTTTCTCGGCTTATTTTTCTGTTATTTCTGCTTTTTCCTCTTATTCTTCCGTTTTTTCTTCTTGTGCTTCTAATTCTTCTTGTTCTTCTTGTTGTTCTAAATCTCCTTCTTCTTCATCTTCTTCTGTTTCTTCTGCTTTTTTGCTTTTTCAATTCCATCTTCTTCTGCTTCTTCTGCTTCTTCTTCAGGTTTTTACTTCTGTTAATTCTGCTTTTTCAGCTTATTCTTCTGCTATTGATGGTTTTTCAGCTTATTTTTCTGTTATTTCTGCTTTTTCGGCTTATTCTTTTGTTATATCTGCTGTTTCCTCTTAGTCTTCTGTTTATTCTTGTGTTCTTCTACTTCTTCTTGTTCTTCTTGTAGTTCTACATCTCCTTCTTCTTTTTTCATCATCTTCTGTTTCTTCAGCATATTTTGCCTTTTCAATTGCTTCTTCTGCTTCCTCTGCTTTTTCCTCTGCTTAATCTACAGTTATTTCTGGGTTTTCGGCTTATTCTTCTACTAATTCGCTTTTTCGGCTTATTCTTCTCTTATTTGTGACTTTTCGGCTTATTCTTTTGTGATTTCTGCTGTTTCCTCTTATTCTTCTGTTTCCTCTTCTTGTTCTTCCGTTTTCTAGTTCTTTCTCTTGTAGTTCTACATCTCCTTCTTCTTCTTCATCTTCTGTTTCTTCTGCATTTTTTGCTTTTTCAATTACCTCTTCTTCTACTGCTTCTTCTCCGTCTTCTAGGGCTTATTCGTCTGTTTTCCTGCTTTCTCCTCTTCTTCTTCTGTTTCCTCTTCTTGTTCTTGTTTTTCTTCTAGTTCTTCTATTTCTTGTTGTACTCCCACATCTCCTTCTCCTTCTTCATCGTCTGTTTCTTCTGCATTTTCTGCTTTTTCAATTACCTCCTCTTCTTCTGCCTCTTCTTCAGCTTATTCTACTGTTTTTTCTGCTTTTTCGTCTTATTCTTCTGTTTCCTCTTCTTGTTCTTCCTTTTTTCTTGTTCTTTCTCTTCTTGTAGTTCTACATCTCCTTCTTCATACTGTTCTATATATTCTGATTTTTTGGCTTTTTGAATTACTTCTTCTATTACTTCTGCTTCTTCTTAAGGTTATTCTTTTGTTATTTCTGCTTTGTCGGCTTATTCTTCTGTTATATATGCTTTTTCGGCTTATTCTTCTGTTATCTACTTTTTCCTCTTATTCTTATGTTTCTTCTTCTTGTTCTGGTTCTTCTAGTATCTAGTTCTTGTTGTAGTTCTACATCACCTTCATTTTCTTCATCTTTCTGTTTCTTCTGCATATTTTGCTTTTTTAATTACTACTTCTTCTGCTTCTTCTGCTTCTTCCTGAGCTTCATCTACTGTTATTTCTGGGTTTGCTGCTTAACTTCTACTCTTTCGCTTTTTCTGCTTATTCCTCTATTATTTCAGCTTTTTCGGCTGATTCTTTGGTTTTTTCTGTTTTTCCTCTTATTCTTCTGTTTCCTATTCTTGCTCTTGTATTTCTTCTAGTACTCCTATTTCTTTTTGTAGTTCTACATCTCCTTCTTCTTCTTCATCTTCTTCCATTTCTTCTGGCATTTTTGCTTTTTCAATTACTTCCTCTTCTGTTTCTTCTGCTTCTTCTTCATGTTATTCTGTTATTTCTGCTTTCTCGTCTTATTTTTCTGTTATTTCTGCTTTTTCCTCTTATTCTTCCTTTTTTTCTTCTTGTGCTTCTAATTCTTCTTGTTCTTCTTGTAGTTCTAAATCTCCTTCTTCTTCATCTTCTTCTGTTTCTTCTGCATTTTTGCTTTTTCAATTCCATCTTCTTCTGCTTCTTCTGCTTCTTCTTCAGCTTTTTACTTCTGTTATTTCTGCTTTTTCAGCTTATTCTTCTGCTATTGATGGTTTTTCAGCTTATTTTTCTGTTATTTCTGCTTTTTCGGCTTATTCTTTTGTTATTTCTGCTGTTTCCTCTTAGTCTTCTGTTTATTCTTGTGTTCTTCTACTTCTTCTTGTTCTTCTTGTAGTACTACATCTCCTTCTTCTTTTTTCATCATCTTCTGTTTCTTCAGTATATTTTGCCTTTTCAATTGCTTCTTCTGCTTCCTCTGCTTTTTCCTCTGCTTAATCTACAGTTATTTCTGGGTTTTCGGCTTATTCTTCTACTAATTCGCTTTTTCGGCTTATTCTTCTCTTATTTGTGACTTTTCGGCTTATTCTTTTGTGATTTCTGCTTTTTCCTCTTATTCTTCTGTTTCCTCTTCTTGTTCTTCCGTTTTCTAGTTCTTTCTCTTGTAGTTCTACATCTCCTTCTTCTTCTTCATCTTCTGTTTCTTCTGCATTTTTTGCTTTTTCAATTACCTCTTCTTCTACTGCTTCTTCTCCGTCTTCTAGGGCTTATTCTTCTGCTTTCCTGCTTTCTCCTCTTCTTCTTCTGTTTCCTCTTCTTGTTCTTGTTTTTCTTCTAGTTCTTCTATTTCTTGTTGTAGTTCCACATCTCCTTCTCCTTCTTCGTCGTCTGTTTCTTCTGCATTTTCTTCTTTTTCAATTACCTCCTCTTCTTCTGCCTCTTCTTCAGCTTATTCTACTGTTTTTTCTGCTTTTTCGTCTTATTCTTCTGTTTCCTCTTCTTGTTCTTCCTTTTTTCTTGTTCTTTTTCTTCTTGTAGTTCTACATCTCCTTCTTCATACTCTTCTATATATTCTGATTTTTTGGCTTTTTGAATTACTTCTTCTATTACTTCTGCTTCTTCTTCAGGTTATTCTTTTGTTATTTCTGCTTTGTCGGCTTATTCTTCTGTTATATATGCTTTTTCGGCTTATTCTTCTGTTATCTACTTTTTCCTCTTATTCTTATGTTTCTTCTTCTTGTTCTGGTTCTTCTAGTATCTAGTTCTTGTTGTAGTTCTACATCACCTTCATTATCTTCATCTTTCTGTTTCTTCTGCATATTTTGCTTTTTTAATTACTACTTCTTCTGCTTCTTCTGCTTCTTCCTGAGCTTCATCTACTGTTATTTCTGGGTTTGCTGCTTAACTTCTACTCTTTCGCTTTTTCTGCTTATTCCTCTATTATTTCAGCTTTTTCGGCTGATTCTTTGGTTTTTTCTGTTTTTCCTCTTATTCTTCTGTTTCCTATTCTTGCTCTTGTATTTCTTCTAGTACTCCTATTTCTTTTTGTAGTTCTACATCTCCTTCTTCTTCTTCATCTTCTTCCATTTCTTCTGGCATTTTTGCTTTTTCAATTACTTCCTCTTCTGTTTCTTCTGCTTCTTCTTCATGTTATTCTCTTATTTCTGCTTTCTCGGCTTATTTTTCTGTTATTTCTGCTTTTTCCTCTTATTCTTCCGTTTTTTCTTCTTGTGCTTCTAATTCTTCTTGTTCTTCTTGTTGTTCTAAATCTCCTTCTTCTTCATCTTCTTCTGTTTCTTCTGCATTTTTGCTTTTTCAATTCCATCTTCTTCTGCTTCTTCTGCTTCTTCTTCAGCTTTTTACTTCTGTTATTTCTGCTTTTTCAGCTTATTCTTCTGCTATTGATGGATTTTCAGCTTATTTTTCTGTTATTTCTGCTTTTTCGGCTTATTCTTTTGTTATTTCTGCTGTTTCCTCTTAGTCTTCTGTTTATTCTTGTGTTCTTCTACTTCTTCTTGTTCTTCTTGTAGTTCTACATCTCCTTCTTCTTTTTTCATCATCTTCTGTTTCTTCTGCATATTTTGCCTTTTCAATTGCTTCTTCTGCTTCCTCTGCTTTTTCCTCTGCTTAATCTACAGTTATTTCTGGGTTTTCGGCTTATTCTTCTACTAATTCGCTTTTTCGGCTTATTCTTCTCTTATTTGTGACATTTCGGCTTATTCTTTTGTGATTTCTGCTTTTTCCTCTTATTCTTCTGTTTCCTCTTCTTGTTCTTCCGTTTTCTAGTTCTTTCTCTTGTAGTTCTACATCTCCTTCTTCTTCTTCATCTTCTGTTTCTTCTGCATTTTTTGCTTTTTCAATTACCTCTTCTTCTACTGCTTCTTCTCCGTCTTCTAGGGCTTATTCTTCTGCTTTCCTGCTTTCTCCTCTTCTTCTTCTGTTTCCTCTTCTTGTTCTTGTTTTTCTTCTAGTTCTTCTATTTCTTGTTGTAGTTCCACATCTCCTTCTCCTTCTTCGTCGTCTGTTTCTTCTGCATTTTCTGCTTTTTCAATTACCTCCTCTTCTTCTGCCTCTTCTTCAGCTTATTCTACTGTTTTTTCTGCTTTTTCGTCTTATTCTTCTGTTTCCTCTTCTTGTTCTTCCTTTTTTCTTGTTCTTTTTCTTCTTGTAGTTCTACATCTCCTTCTTCATACTCTTCTATATATTCTGATTTTTTGGCTTTTTGAATTACTTCTTCTATTACTTCTGCTTCTTCTTCAGGTTATTCTTTTGTTATTTCTGCTTTGTCGGCTTATTCTTCTGTTATATATGCTTTTTCGGCTTATTCTTCTGTTATCTACTTTTTCCTCTTATTCTTATGTTTCTTCTTCTTGTTCTGGTTCTTCTAGTTTCTAGTTCTTGTTGTAGTTCTACATCACCTTCATTATCTTCATCTTTCTGTTTCTTCTGCATATTTTGCTTTTTTAATTACTACTTCTTCTGCTTCTTCTGCTTCTTCCTGAGCTTCATCTACTGTTATTTCTGGGTTTGCTGCTTAACTTCTACTCTTTCGCTTTTTCTGCTTATTCCTCTATTATTTCAGCTTTTTCGGCTGATTCTTTGGTTTTTTCTGTTTTTCCTCTTATTCTTCTGTTTCCTATTCTTGCTCTTGTATTTCTTCTAGTACTCCTATTTCTTTTTGTAGTTCTACATCTCCTTCTTCTTCTTCATCTTCTTCCATTTCTTCTGGCATTTTTGCTTTTTCAATTACTTCCTCTTCTGTTTCTTCTGCTTCTTCTTCATGTTATTCTCTTATTTCTGCTTTCTCGGCTTATTTTTCTGTTATTTCTGCTTTTTCCTCTTATTCTTCCGTTTTTTCTTCTTGTGCTTCTAATTCTTCTTGTTCTTCTTGTTGTTCTAAATCTCCTTCTTCTTCATCTTCTTCTGTTTCTTCTGCATTTTTGCTTTTTCAATTCCATCTTCTTCTGCTTCTTCTGCTTCTTCTTCAGCTTTTTACTTCTGTTATTTCTGCTTTTTCAGCTTATTCTTCTGCTATTGATGGTTTTTCAGCTTATTTTTCTGTTATTTCTGCTTTTTCGGCTTATTCTTTTGTTATTTCTGCTGTTTCCTCTTAGTCTTCTGTTTATTCTTGTGTTCTTCTACTTCTTCTTGTTCTTCTTGTAGTTCTACATCTCCTTCTTCTTTTTTCATCATCTTCTGTTTCTTCTGCATATTTTGCCTTTTCAATTGCTTCTTCTGCTTCCTCTGCTTTTTCCTCTGCTTAATCTACAGTTATTTCTGGGTTTTCGGCTTATTCTTCTACTAATTCGCTTTTTCGGCTTATTCTTCTCTTATTTGTGACATTTCGGCTTATTCTTTTGTGATTTCTGCTTTTTCCTCTTATTCTTCTGTTTCCTCTTCTTGTTCTTCCGTTTTCTAGTTCTTTCTCTTGTAGTTCTACATCTCCTTCTTCTTCTTCATCTTCTGTTTCTTCTGCATTTTTTGCTTTTTCAATTACCTCTTCTTCTACTGCTTCTTCTCCGTCTTCTAGGGCTTATTCTTCTGTTTTCCTGCTTTCTCCTCTTCTTCTTCTGTTTCCTCTTCTTGTTCTTGTTTTTCTTCTAGTTCTTCTATTTCTTGTTGTAGTTCCACATCTCCTTCTCCTTCTTCGTCGTCTGTTTCTTCTGCATTTTCTGCTTTTTCAATTACCTCCTCTTCTTCTGCCTCTTCTTCAGCTTATTCTACTGTTTTTTCTGCTCTTTCGTCTTATTCTTCTGTTTCCTCTTCTTGTTCTTCCTTTTTTCTTGTTCTTTTTCTTCTTGTAGTTCTACATCTCCTTCTTCATACTCTTCTATATATTCTGATTTTTTGGCTTTTTGAATTACTTCTTCTATTACTTCTGCTTCTTCTTCAGGTTATTCTTTTGTTATTTCTGCTTTGTCGGCTTATTCTTCTGTTATATATGCTTTTTCGGCTTATTCTTCTGTTATCTACTTTTTCCTCTTATTCTTATGTTTCTTCTTCTTGTTCTGGTTCTTCTAGTTTCTAGTTCTTGTTGTAGTTCTACATCACCTTCATTATCTTCATCTTTCTGTTTCTTCTGCATATTTTGCTTTTTTAATTACTACTTCTTCTGCTTCTTCTGCTTCTTCCTGTGCTTCATCTACTGTTATTTCTGGGTTTGCTGCTTAACTTCTACTCTTTCGCTTTTTCTGCTTATTCCTCTATTATTTCAGCTTTTTCGGCTGATTCTTTGGTTTTTTCTGTTTTTCCTCTTATTCTTCTGTTTCCTATTCTTGCTCTTGTATTTCTTCTAGTACTCCTATTTCTTTTTGTAGTTCTACATCTCCTTCTTCTTCTTCATCTTCTTCCCTTTCTTCTGGCATTTTTGCTTTTTCAATTACTTCCTCTTCTGTTTCTTCTGCTTCTTCTTCATGTTATTCTGTTATTTCTGCTTTCTCGGCTTATTTTTCTGTTATTTCTGCTTTTTCCTCTTATTCTTCCGTTTTTTCTTCTTGTGCTTCTAATTCTTCTTGTTCTTCTTGTTGTTCTAAATCTCCTTCTTCTTCATCTTCTTCTGTTTCTTCTGCATTTTTGCTTTTTCAATTCCATCTTCTTCTGCTTCTTCTGCTTCTTCTTCAGCTTTTTACTTCTGTTATTTCTGCTTTTTCAGCTTATTCTTCTGCTATTGATGGTTTTTCAGCTTATTTTTCTGTTATTTCTGCTTTTTCGGCTTATTCTTTTGTTATTTCTGCTGTTTCCTCTTAGTCTTCTGTTTATTCTTGTGTTCTTCTACTTCTTCCTGTTCTTCTTGTAGTTCTACATCTCCTTCTTCTTTTTTCATCATCTTCTGTTTCTTCTGCATATTTTGCCTTTTCAATTGCTTCTTCTGCTTCCTCTGCTTTTTCCTCTGCTTAATCTACAGTTATTTCTGGGTTTTCGGCTTATTCTTCTACTAATTCGCTTTTTCGGCTTATTCTTCTCTTATTTGTGACTTTTCGGCTTATTCTTTTGTGATTTCTGCTTTTTCCTCTTATTCTTCTGTTTCCTCTTCTTGTTCTTCCGTTTTCTAGTTCTTTCTCTTGTAGTTCTACATCTCCTTCTTCTTCTTCATCTTCTGTTTCTTCTGCATTTTTTGCTTTTTCAATTACCTCTTCTTCTACTGCTTCTTCTCCGTCTTCTAGGGCTTATTCTTCTGCTTTCCTGCTTTCTCCTCTTCTTCTTCTGTTTCCTCTTCTTGTTCTTGTTTTTCTTCTAGTTCTTCTATTTCTTGTTGTAGTTCCACATCTCCTTCTCCTTCTTCGTCGTCTGTTTCTTCTGCATTTTCTTCTTTTTCAATTACCTCCTCTTCTTCTGCCTCTTCTTCAGCTTATTCTACTGTTTTTTCTGCTTTTTCGTCTTATTCTTCTGTTTCCTCTTCTTGTTCTTCCTTTTTTCTTGTTCTTTTTCTTCTTGTAGTTCTACATCTCCTTCTTCATACTCTTCTATATATTCTGATTTTTTGGCTTTTTGAATTACTTCTTCTATTACTTCTGCTTCTTCTTCAGGTTATTCTTTTGTTATTTCTGCTTTGTCGGCTTATTCTTCTGTTATATATGCTTTTTCGGCTTATTCTTCTGTTATCTACTTTTTCCTCTTATTCTTATGTTTCTTCTTCTTGTTCTGGTTCTTCTAGTTTCTAGTTCTTGTTGTAGTTCTACATCACCTTCATTATCTTCATCTTTCTGTTTCTTCTGCATATTTTGCTTTTTTAATTACTACTTCTTCTGCTTCTTCTGCTTCTTCCTGAGCTTAATCTACTGTTATTTCTGGGTTTGCTGCTTAACTTCTACTCTTTCGCTTTTTCTGCTTATTCCTCTATTATTTCAGCTTTTTCGGCTGATTCTTTGGTTTTTTCTGTTTTTCCTCTTATTCTTCTGTTTCCTATTCTTGCTCTTGTATTTCTTCTAGTACTCCTATTTCTTTTTGTAGTTCTACATCTCCTTCTTCTTCTTCATCTTCTTCCATTTCTTCTGGCATTTTTGCTTTTTCAATTACTTCCTCTTCTGTTTCTTCTGCTTCTTCTTCATGTTATTCTCTTATTTCTGCTTTCTCGGCTTATTTTTCTGTTATTTCTGCTTTTTCCTCTTATTCTTCCGTTTTTTCTTCTTGTGCTTCTAATTCTTCTTGTTCTTCTTGTTGTTCTAAATCTCCTTCTTCTTCATCTTCTTCTGTTTCTTCTGCATTTTTGCTTTTTCAATTCCATCTTCTTCTGCTTCTTCTGCTTCTTCTTCAGCTTTTTACTTCTGTTATTTCTGCTTTTTCAGCTTATTCTTCTGCTATTGATGGTTTTTCAGCTTATTTTTCTGTTATTTCTGCTTTTTCGGCTTATTCTTTTGTTATTTCTGCTGTTTCCTCTTAGTCTTCTGTTTATTCTTGTGTTCTTCTACTTCTTCTTGTTCTTCTTGTAGTTCTACATCTCCTTCTTCTTTTTTCATCATCTTCTGTTTCTTCTGCATATTTTGCCTTTTCAATTGCTTCTTCTGCTTCCTCTGCTTTTTCCTCTGCTTAATCTACAGTTATTTCTGGGTTTTCGGCTTATTCTTCTACTAATTCGCTTTTTCGGCTTATTCTTCTCTTATTTGTGACATTTCGGCTTATTCTTTTGTGATTTCTGCTTTTTCCTCTTATTCTTCTGTTTCCTCTTCTTGTTCTTCCGTTTTCTAGTTCTTTCTCTTGTAGTTCTACATCTCCTTCTTCTTCTTCATCTTCTGTTTCTTCTGCATTTTTTGCTTTTTCAATTACCTCTTCTTCTACTGCTTCTTCTCCGTCTTCTAGGGCTTATTCTTCTGTTTTCCTGCTTTCTCCTCTTCTTCTTCTGTTTCCTCTTCTTGTTCTTGTTTTTCTTCTAGTTCTTCTATTTCTTGTTGTAGTTCCACATCTCCTTCTCCTTCTTCGTCGTCTGTTTCTTCTGCATTTTCTTCTTTTTCAATTACCTCCTCTTCTTCTGCCTCTTCTTCAGCTTATTCTACTGTTTTTTCTGCTTTTTCGTCTTATTCTTCTGTTTCCTCTTCTTGTTCTTCCTTTTTTCTTGTTCTTTTTCTTCTTGTAGTTCTACATCTCCTTCTTCATACTCTTCTATATATTCTGATTTTTTGGCTTTTTGAATTACTTCTTCTATTACTTCTGCTTCTTCTTCAGGTTATTCTTTTGTTATTTCTGCTTTGTCGGCTTATTCTTCTGTTATATATGCTTTTTCGGCTTATTCTTCTGTTATCTACTTTTTCCTCTTATTCTTATGTTTCTTCTTCTTGTTCTGGTTCTTCTAGTTTCTAGTTCTTGTTGTAGTTCTACATCACCTTCATTATCTTCATCTTTCTGTTTCTTCTGCATATTTTGCTTTTTTAATTACTACTTCTTCTGCTTCTTCTGCTTCTTCCTGAGCTTCATCTACTGTTATTTCTGGGTTTGCTGCTTAACTTCTACTCTTTCGCTTTTTCTGCTTATTCCTCTATTATTTCAGCTTTTTCGGCTGATTCTTTGGTTTTTTCTGTTTTTCCTCTTATTCTTCTGTTTCCTATTCTTGCTCTTGTATTTCTTCTAGTACTCCTATTTCTTTTTGTAGTTCTACATCTCCTTCTTCTTCTTCATCTTCTTCCATTTCTTCTGGCATTTTTGCTTTTTCAATTACTTCCTCTTCTGTTTCTTCTGCTTCTTCTTCATGTTATTCTCTTATTTCTGCTTTCTCGGCTTATTTTTCTGTTATTTCTGCTTTTTCCTCTTATTCTTCCGTTTTTTCTTCTTGTGCTTCTAATTCTTCTTGTTCTTCTTGTTGTTCTAAATCTCCTTCTTCTTCATCTTCTTCTGTTTCTTCTGCATTTTTGCTTTTTCAATTCCATCTTCTTCTGCTTCTTCTGCTTCTTCTTCAGCTTTTTACTTCTGTTATTTCTGCTTTTTCAGCTTATTCTTCTGCTATTGATGGTTTTTCAGCTTATTTTTCTGTTATTTCTGCTTTTTCGGCTTATTCTTTTGTTATTTCTGCTGTTTCCTCTTAGTCTTCTGTTTATTCTTGTGTTCTTCTACTTCTTCTTGTTCTTCTTGTAGTTCTACATCTCCTTCTTCTTTTTTCATCATCTTCTGTTTCTTCTGCATATTTTGCCTTTTCAATTGCTTCTTCTGCTTCCTCTGCTTTTTCCTCTGCTTAATCTACAGTTATTTCTGGGTTTTCGGCTTATTCTTCTACTAATTCGCTTTTTCGGCTTATTCTTCTCTTATTTGTGACATTTCGGCTTATTCTTTTGTGATTTCTGCTTTTTCCTCTTATTCTTCTGTTTCCTCTTCTTGTTCTTCCGTTTTCTAGTTCTTTCTCTTGTAGTTCTACATCTCCTTCTTCTTCTTCATCTTCTGTTTCTTCTGCATTTTTTGCTTTTTCAATTACCTCTTCTTCTACTGCTTCTTCTCCGTCTTCTAGGGCTTATTCTTCTGTTTTCCTGCTTTCTCCTCTTCTTCTTCTGTTTCCTCTTCTTGTTCTTGTTTTTCTTCTAGTTCTTCTATTTCTTGTTGTAGTTCCACATCTCCTTCTCCTTCTTCGTCGTCTGTTTCTTCTGCATTTTCTTCTTTTTCAATTACCTCCTCTTCTTCTGCCTCTTCTTCAGCTTATTCTACTGTTTTTTCTGCTTTTTCGTCTTATTCTTCTGTTTCCTCTTCTTGTTCTTCCTTTTTTCTTGTTCTTTTTCTTCTTGTAGTTCTACATCTCTTTTTCATACTCTTCTATATATTCTGATTTTTTGGCTTTTTGAATTACTTCTTCTATTACTTCTGCTTCTTCTTCAGGTTATTCTTTTGTTATTTCTGCTTTGTCGGCTTATTCTTCTGTTATATATGCTTTTTCGGCTTATTCTTCTGTTATCTACTTTTTCCTCTTATTCTTATGTTTCTTCTTCTTGTTCTGGTTCTTCTAGTTTCTAGTTCTTGTTGTAGTTCTACATCACCTTCATTTTCTTCATCTTTCTGTTTCTTCTGCATATTTTGCTTTTTTAATTACTACTTCTTCTGCTTCTTCTGCTTCTTCCTGTGCTTCATCTACTGTTATTTCTGGGTTTGCTGCTTAACTTCTACTCTTTCGCTTTTTCTGCTTATTCCTCTATTATTTCAGCTTTTTCGGCTGATTCTTTGGTTTTTTCTGTTTTTCCTCTTATTCTTCTGTTTCCTATTCTTGCTCTTGTATTTCTTCTAGTACTCCTATTTCTTTTTGTAGTTCTACATCTCCTTCTTCTTCTTCATCTTCTTCCCTTTCTTCTGGCATTTTTGCTTTTTCAATTACTTCCTCTTCTGTTTCTTCTGCTTCTTCTTCATGTTATTCTGTTATTTCTGCTTTCTCGGCTTATTTTTCTGTTATTTCTGCTTTTTCCTCTTATTCTTCCGTTTTTTCTTCTTGTGCTTCTAATTCTTCTTGTTCTTCTTGTTGTTCTAAATCTCCTTCTTCTTCATCTTCTTCTGTTTCTTCTGCATTTTTGCTTTTTCAATTCCATCTTCTTCTGCTTCTTCTGCTTCTTCTTCAGCTTTTTACTTCTGTTATTTCTGCTTTTTCAGCTTATTCTTCTGCTATTGATGGTTTTTCAGCTTATTTTTCTGTTATTTCTGCTTTTTCGGCTTATTCTTTTGTTATTTCTGCTGTTTCCTCTTAGTCTTCTGTTTATTCTTGTGTTCTTCTACTTCTTCCTGTTCTTCTTGTAGTTCTACATCTCCTTCTTCTTTTTTCATCATCTTCTGTTTCTTCTGCATATTTTGCCTTTTCAATTGCTTCTTCTGCTTCCTCTGCTTTTTCCTCTGCTTAATCTACAGTTATTTCTGGGTTTTCGGTTTATTCTTCTACTAATTCGCTTTTTCGGCTTATTCTTCTCTTATTTGTGACTTTTCGGCTTATTCTTTTGTGATTTCTGCTTTTTCCTCTTATTCTTCTGTTTCCTCTTCTTGTTCTTCCGTTTTCTAGTTCTTTCTCTTGTAGTTCTACATCTCCTTCTTCTTCTTCATCTTCTGTTTCTTCTGCATTTTTTGCTTTTTCAATTACCTCTTCTTCTACTGCTTCTTCTCCGTCTTCTAGGGCTTATTCTTCTGCTTTCCTGCTTTCTCCTCTTCTTCTTCTGTTTCCTCTTCTTGTTCTTGTTTTTCTTCTAGTTCTTCTATTTCTTGTTGTAGTTCCACATCTCCTTCTCCTTCTCCGTCGTCTGTTTCTTCTGCATTTTCTTCTTTTTCAATTACCTCCTCTTCTTCTGCCTCTTCTTCAGCTTATTCTACTGTTTTTTCTGCTTTTTCTTCTTATTCTTCTGTTTCCTCTTCTTGTTCTTCCTTTTTTCTTGTTCTTTTTCTTCTTGTAGTTCTACATCTCCTTCTTCATACTCTTCTATATATTCTGATTTTTTGGCTTTTTGAATTACTTCTTCTATTACTTCTGCTTCTTCTTCAGGTTATTCTTTTGTTATTTCTGCTTTGTCGGCTGATTCTTCTGTTATATATGCTTTTTCGGCTTATTCTTCTGTTATCTACTTTTTCCTCTTATTCTTATGTTTCTTCTTCTTGTTCTGGTTCTTCTAGTTTCTAGTTCTTGTTGTAGTTCTACATCACCTTCATTATCTTCATCTTTCTGTTTCTTCTGCATATTTTGCTTTTTTAATTACTACTTCTTCTGCTTCTTCTGCTTCTTCCTGAGCTTCATCTACTGTTATTTCTGGGTTTGCTGCTTAACTTCTACTCTTTCGCTTTTTCTGCTTATTCCTCTATTATTTCAGCTTTTTCGGCTGATTCTTTGGTTTTTTCTGTTTTTCCTCTTATTC
Organism: Talpa europaea; assembly: GCF_964194135.1. NCBI lineage: Eukaryota > Metazoa > Chordata > Mammalia > Eulipotyphla > Talpidae > Talpa > Talpa europaea. Next base: position 61,261 of record NW_028168041.1, on the reverse strand, counting down.
TTCTGTTTCCTATTCTTGCTCTTGTATTTCTTCTAGTACTCCTATTTCTTTTTGTAGTTCTACATCTCCTTCTTCTTCTTCATCTTCTTCCATTTCTTCTGGCATTTTTGCTTTTTCAATTACTTCCTCTTCTGTTTCTTCTGCTTCTTCTTCATGTTATTCTCTTATTTCTGCTTTCTCGGCTTATTTTTCTGTTATTTCTGCTTTTTCCTCTTATTCTTCCGTTTTTTCTTCTTGTGCTTCTAATTCTTCTTGTTCTTCTTGTTGTTCTAAATCTCCTTCTTCTTCATCTTCTTCTGTTTCTTCTGCATTTTTGCTTTTTCAATTCCATCTTCTTCTGCTTCTTCTGCTTCTTCTTCAGCTTTTTACTTCTGTTATTTCTGCTTTTTCAGCTTATTCTTCTGCTATTGATGGTTTTTCAGCTTATTTTTCTGTTATTTCTGCTTTTTCGGCTTATTCTTTTGTTATTTCTGCTGTTTCCTCTTAGTCTTCTGTTTATTCTTGTGTTCTTCTAGTTCTTCTTGTTCTTCTTGTAGTTCTACATCTCCTTCTTCTTTTTTCATCATCTTCTGTTTCTTCAGCATATTTTGCCTTTTCAATTGCTTCTTCTGCTTCCTCTGCTTTTTCCTCTGCTTAATCTACAGTTATTTCTGGGTTTTCGGCTTATTCTTCTACTAATTCGCTTTTTCGGCTTATTCTTCTCTTATTTGTGACTTTTCGGCTTATTCTTTTGTGATTTCTGCTTTTTCCTCTTATTCTTCTGTTTCCTCTTCTTGTTCTTCCGTTTTCTAGTTCTTTCTCTTGTAGTTCTACATCTCCTTCTTCTTCTTCATCTTCTGTTTCTTCTGCATTTTTTGCTTTTTCAATTACCTCTTCTTCTACTGCTTCTTCTCCGTCTTCTAGGGCTTATTCTTCTGTTTTCCTGCTTTCTCCTCTTCTTCTTCTGTTTCCTCTTCTTGTTCTTGTTTTTCTCCTAGTTCTTCTATTTCTTGTTGTAGTCCCACATCTCCTTCTCCTTCTTCATCGTCTGTTTCTTCTGCATTTTCTGCTTTTTCAATTACCTCCTCTTCTTCTGCCTCTTCTTCAGCTTATTCTACTGTTTTTTCTGCTTTTTCGTCTTATTCTTCTGTTTCCTCTTCTTGTTCTTCCTTTTTTCTTGTTCTTTCTCTTCTTGTAGTTCTACATCTCCTTCTTCATACTCTTCTATATATTCTGATTTTTTGGCTTTTTGAATTACTTCTTCTATTACTTCTGCTTCTTCTTCAGGTTATTCTTTTGTTATTTCTGCTTTGTCGGCTTATTCTTCTGTTATATATGCTTTTTCGGCTTATTCTTCTGTTATCTACTTTTTCCTCTTATTCTTATGTTTCTTCTTCTTGTTCTGGTTCTTCTAGTTTCTAGTTCTTGTTGTAGTTCTACATCACCTTCATTTTCTTCATCTTTCTGTTTCTTCTGCATATTTTGCTTTTTTAATTACTACTTCTTCTGCTTCTTCTGCTTCTTCCTGAGCTTCATCTACTGTTATTTCTGGGTTTGCTGCTTAACTTCTACTCTTTCGCTTTTTCTGCTTATTCCTCTATTATTTCAGCTTTTTCGGCTGATTCTTTGGTTTTTTCTGTTTTTCCTCTTATTCTTCTGTTTCCTATTCTTGCTCTTGTATTTCTTCTAGTACTGCTATTTCTTTTTGTAGTTCTACATCTCCTTCTTCTTCTTCATCTTCTTCCATTTCTTCTGGCATTTTTGCTTTTTCAATTACTTCCTCTTCTGTTTCTTCTGCTTCTTCTTCATGTTATTCTGTTATTTCTGCTTTCTCGGCTTATTTTTCTGTTATTTCTGATTTTTCCTCTGATTCTTCCGTTTTTTCTTCTTGTGCTTCTAATTCTTCTTGTTGTTCTAAATCTCCTTCTTCTTCATCTTCTTCTGTTTCTTCTGCTTTTTTGCTTTTTCAATTCCATCTTCTTCTGCTTCTTCTGCTTCTTCTTCAGCTTTTTACTTCTGTTATTTCTGCTTTTTCAGCTTATTCTTCAGCGATTGATGGTTTTTCAGCTGATTTTTCTGTTATTTCTGCTTTTTCGGCTTATTCTTTTGTTATTTCTGCTGTTTCCTCTTAGTCTTCTGTTTATTCTTGTGTTCTTCTACTTCTTCTTGTTCTTCTTGTAGTTCTACATCTCCTTCTTCTTTTTTCATCATCTTCTGTTTCTTCTGCATATTTTGCCTTTTCAATTGCTTCTTCTGCTTCCTCTGCTTTTTCCTCTGCTTAATCTACAGTTATTTCTGGGTTTTCGGCTTATTCTTCTACTAATTCGCTTTTTCGGCTTATTCTTCTCTTATTTGTGACTTTTCGGCTTATTCTTTTGTGATTTCTGCTTTTTCCTCTTATTCTTCTCTTTCCTCTTCTTGTTCTTCCGTTTTCTAGTTCTTTCTCTTGTAGTTCTACATCTCCTTCTTCTTCTTCATCTTCTGTTTCTTCTGCATTTTTTGCTTTTTCAATTACCTCTTCTTCTACTGCTTCTTCTCCGTCTTCTAGGGCTTATTCTTCTGTTTTCCTGCTTTCTCCTCTTCTTCTTCTGTTTCCTCTTCTTGTTCTTGTTTTTCTTCTAGTTCTTCTATTTCTTGTTGTAGTCCCACATCTCCTTCTCCTTCTTCATCGTCTGTTTCTTCTGCATTTTCTGCTTTTTCAATTACCTCCTCTTCTTCTGCCTCTTCTTCAGCTTATTCTACTGTTTTTTCTGCTTTTTCGTCTTATTCTTCTGTTTCCTCTTCTTGTTCTTCCTTTTTTCTTGTTCTTTCTCTTCTTGTAGTTCTACATCTCCTTCTTCATACTCTTCTATATATTCTGATTTTTTGGCTTTTTGAATTACTTCTTCTATTACTTCTGCTTCTTCTTCAGGTTATTCTTTTGTTATTTCTGCTTTGTCGGCTTATTCTTCTGTTATATATGCTTTTTCGGCTTATTCTTCTGTTATCTACTTTTTCCTCTTATTCTTATGTTTCTTCTTCTTGTTCTGGTTCTTCTAGTTTCTAGTTCTTGTTGTAGTTCTACATCACCTTCATTTTCTTCATCTTTCTGTTTCTTCTGCATATTTTGCTTTTTTAATTACTACTTCTTCTGCTTCTTCTGCTTCTTCCTGAGCTTCATCTACTGTTATTTCTGGGTTTGCTGCTTAACTTCTACTCTTTCGCTTTTTCTGCTTATTCCTCTATTATTTCAGCTTTTTCGGCTGATTCTTTGGTTTTTTCTGTTTTTCCTCTTATTCTTCTGTTTCCTATTCTTGCTTTTGTATTTCTTCTAGTACTCCTATTTCTTTTTGTAGTTCTACATCTCCTTCTTCTTCTTCATCTTCTTCCATTTCTTCTGGCATTTTTGCTTTTTCAATTACTTCCTCTTCTGTTTCTTCTGCTTCTTCTTCATGTTATTCTGTTATTTCTGCTTTCTCGTCTTATTTTTCTGTTATTTCTGCTTTTTCCTCTTATTCTTCCTTTTTTTCTTCTTGTGCTTCTAATTCTTCTTGTTCTTCTTGTAGTTCTAAATCTCCTTCTTCTTCATCTTCTTCTGTTTCTTCTGCTTTTTTGCTTTTTCAATTCCATCTTCTTCTGCTTCTTCTGCTTCTTCTTCAGCTTTTTACTTCTGTTATTTCTGCTTTTTCAGCTTATTCTTCTGCTATTGATGGTTTTTCAGCTTATTTTTCTGTTATTTCTGCTTTTTCGGCTTATTCTTTTGTTATTTCTGCTGTTTCCTCTTAGTCTTCTGTTTATTCTTGTGTTCTTCTACTTCTTCTTGTTCTTCTTGTAGTTCTACATCTCCTTCTTCTTTTTTCATCATCTTCTGTTTCTTCAGTATATTTTGCCTTTTCAATTGCTTCTTCTGCTTCCTCTGCTTTTTCCTCTGCTTAATCTACAGTTATTTCTGGGTTTTCGGCTTATTCTTCTACTAATTCGCTTTTTCGGCTTATTCTTCTCTTATTTGTGACTTTTCGGCTTATTCTTTTGTGATTTCTGCTTTTTCCTCTTATTCTTCTGTTTCCTCTTCTTGTTCTTCCGTTTTCTAGTTCTTTCTCTTGTAGTTCTACATCTCCTTCTTCTTCTTCATCTTCTGTTTCTTCTGCATTTTTTGCTTTTTCAATTACCTCTTCTTCTACTGCTTCTTCTCCGTCTTCTAGGGCTTATTCGTCTGTTTTCCTGCTTTCTCCTCTTCTTCTTCTGTTTCCTCTTCTTGTTCTTGTTTTTCTTCTAGTTCTTCTATTTCTTGTTGTAGTCCCACATCTCCTTCTCCTTCTTCATCGTCTGTTTCTTCTGCATTTTCTGCTTTTTCAATTACCTCCTCTTCTTCTGCCTCTTCTTCAGCTTATTCTACTGTTTTTTCTGCTTTTTCGTCTTATTCTTCTGTTTCCTCTTCTTGTTCTTCCTTTTTTCTTGTTCTTTTTCTTCTTGTAGTTCTACATCTCCTTCTTCATACTCTTCTATATATTCTGATTTTTTGGCTTTTTGAATTACTTCTTCTATTACTTCTGCTTCTTCTTCAGGTTATTCTTTTGTTATTTCTGCTTTGTCGGCTGATTCTTCTGTTATATATGCTTTTTCGGCTTATTCTTCTGTTATCTACTTTTTCCTCTTATTCTTATGTTTCTTCTTCTTGTTCTGGTTCTTCTAGTTTCTAGTTCTTGTTGTAGTTCTACATCACCTTCATTATCTTCATCTTTCTGTTTCTTCTGCATATTTTGCTTTTTTAATTACTACTTCTTCTGCTTCTTCTGCTTCTTCCTGAGCTTCATCTACTGTTATTTCTGGGTTTGCTGCTTAACTTCTACTCTTTCGCTTTTTCTGCTTATTCCTCTATTATTTCAGCTTTTTCGGCTGATTCTTTGGTTTTTTCTGTTTTTCCTCTTATTCTTCTGTTTCCTATTCTTGCTCTTGTATTTCTTCTAGTACTCCTATTTCTTTTTGTAGTTCTACATCTCCTTCTTCTTCTTCATCTTCTTCCATTTCTTCTGGCATTTTTGCTTTTTCAATTACTTCCTCTTCTGTTTCTTCTGCTTCTTCTTCATGTTATTCTCTTATTTCTGCTTTCTCGGCTTATTTTTCTGTTATTTCTGCTTTTTCCTCTTATTCTTCCGTTTTTTCTTCTTGTGCTTCTAATTCTTCTTGTTCTTCTTGTTGTTCTAAATCTCCTTCTTCTTCATCTTCTTCTGTTTCTTCTGCATTTTTGCTTTTTCAATTCCATCTTCTTCTGCTTCTTCTGCTTCTTCTTCAGCTTTTTACTTCTGTTATTTCTGCTTTTTCAGCTTATTCTTCTGCTATTGATGGTTTTTCAGCTTATTTTTCTGTTATTTCTGCTTTTTCGGCTTATTCTTTTGTTATTTCTGCTGTTTCCTCTTAGTCTTCTGTTTATTCTTGTGTTCTTCTAGTTCTTCTTGTTCTTCTTGTAGTTCTACATCTCCTTCTTCTTTTTTCATCATCTTCTGTTTCTTCAGCATATTTTGCCTTTTCAATTGCTTCTTCTGCTTCCTCTGCTTTTTCCTCTGCTTAATCTACAGTTATTTCTGGGTTTTCGGCTTATTCTTCTACTAATTCGCTTTTTCGGCTTATTCTTCTCTTATTTGTGACTTTTCGGCTTATTCTTTTGTGATTTCTGCTTTTTCCTCTTATTCTTCTGTTTCCTCTTCTTGTTCTTCCGTTTTCTAGTTCTTTCTCTTGTAGTTCTACATCTCCTTCTTCTTCTTCATCTTCTGTTTCTTCTGCATTTTTTGCTTTTTCAATTACCTCTTCTTCTACTGCTTCTTCTCCGTCTTCTAGGGCTTATTCTTCTGTTTTCCTGCTTTCTCCTCTTCTTCTTCTGTTTCCTCTTCTTGTTCTTGTTTTTCTCCTAGTTCTTCTATTTCTTGTTGTAGTCCCACATCTCCTTCTCCTTCTTCATCGTCTGTTTCTTCTGCATTTTCTGCTTTTTCAATTACCTCCTCTTCTTCTGCCTCTTCTTCAGCTTATTCTACTGTTTTTTCTGCTTTTTCGTCTTATTCTTCTGTTTCCTCTTCTTGTTCTTCCTTTTTTCTTGTTCTTTCTCTTCTTGTAGTTCTACATCTCCTTCTTCATACTCTTCTATATATTCTGATTTTTTGGCTTTTTGAATTACTTCTTCTATTACTTCTGCTTCTTCTTCAGGTTATTCTTTTGTTATTTCTGCTTTGTCGGCTTATTCTTCTGTTATATATGCTTTTTCGGCTTATTCTTCTGTTATCTACTTTTTCCTCTTATTCTTATGTTTCTTCTTCTTGTTCTGGTTCTTCTAGTTTCTAGTTCTTGTTGTAGTTCTACATCACCTTCATTTTCTTCATCTTTCTGTTTCTTCTGCATATTTTGCTTTTTTAATTACTACTTCTTCTGCTTCTTCTGCTTCTTCCTGAGCTTCATCTACTGTTATTTCTGGGTTTGCTGCTTAACTTCTACTCTTTCGCTTTTTCTGCTTATTCCTCTATTATTTCAGCTTTTTCGGCTGATTCTTTGGTTTTTTCTGTTTTTCCTCTTATTCTTCTGTTTCCTATTCTTGCTCTTGTATTTCTTCTAGTACTGCTATTTCTTTTTGTAGTTCTACATCTCCTTCTTCTTCTTCATCTTCTTCCATTTCTTCTGGCATTTTTGCTTTTTCAATTACTTCCTCTTCTGTTTCTTCTGCTTCTTCTTCATGTTATTCTGTTATTTCTGCTTTCTCGGCTTATTTTTCTGTTATTTCTGATTTTTCCTCTGATTCTTCCGTTTTTTCTTCTTGTGCTTCTAATTCTTCTTGTTGTTCTAAATCTCCTTCTTCTTCATCTTCTTCTGTTTCTTCTGCTTTTTTGCTTTTTCAATTCCATCTTCTTCTGCTTCTTCTGCTTCTTCTTCAGCTTTTTACTTCTGTTATTTCTGCTTTTTCAGCTTATTCTTCAGCGATTGATGGTTTTTCAGCTGATTTTTCTGTTATTTCTGCTTTTTCGGCTTATTCTTTTGTTATTTCTGCTGTTTCCTCTTAGTCTTCTGTTTATTCTTGTGTTCTTCTACTTCTTCTTGTTCTTCTTGTAGTTCTACATCTCCTTCTTCTTTTTTCATCATCTTCTGTTTCTTCTGCATATTTTGCCTTTTCAATTGCTTCTTCTGCTTCCTCTGCTTTTTCCTCTGCTTAATCTACAGTTATTTCTGGGTTTTCGGCTTATTCTTCTACTAATTCGCTTTTTCGGCTTATTCTTCTCTTATTTGTGACTTTTCGGCTTATTCTTTTGTGATTTCTGCTTTTTCCTCTTATTCTTCTCTTTCCTCTTCTTGTTCTTCCGTTTTCTAGTTCTTTCTCTTGTAGTTCTACATCTCCTTCTTCTTCTTCATCTTCTGTTTCTTCTGCATTTTTTGCTTTTTCAATTACCTCTTCTTCTACTGCTTCTTCTCCGTCTTCTAGGGCTTATTCTTCTGTTTTCCTGCTTTCTCCTCTTCTTCTTCTGTTTCCTCTTCTTGTTCTTGTTTTTCTTCTAGTTCTTCTATTTCTTGTTGTAGTCCCACATCTCCTTCTCCTTCTTCATCGTCTGTTTCTTCTGCATTTTCTGCTTTTTCAATTACCTCCTCTTCTTCTGCCTCTTCTTCAGCTTATTCTACTGTTTTTTCTGCTTTTTCGTCTTATTCTTCTGTTTCCTCTTCTTGTTCTTCCTTTTTTCTTGTTCTTTCTCTTCTTGTAGTTCTACATCTCCTTCTTCATACTCTTCTATATATTCTGATTTTTTGGCTTTTTGAATTACTTCTTCTATTACTTCTGCTTCTTCTTCAGGTTATTCTTTTGTTATTTCTGCTTTGTCGGCTTATTCTTCTGTTATATATGCTTTTTCGGCTTATTCTTCTGTTATCTACTTTTTCCTCTTATTCTTATGTTTCTTCTTCTTGTTCTGGTTCTTCTAGTTTCTAGTTCTTGTTGTAGTTCTACATCACCTTCATTTTCTTCATCTTTCTGTTTCTTCTGCATATTTTGCTTTTTTAATTACTACTTCTTCTGCTTCTTCTGCTTCTTCCTGAGCTTCATCTACTGTTATTTCTGGGTTTGCTGCTTAACTTCTACTCTTTCGCTTTTTCTGCTTATTCCTCTATTATTTCAGCTTTTTCGGCTGATTCTTTGGTTTTTTCTGTTTTTCCTCTTATTCTTCTGTTTCCTATTCTTGCTCTTGTATTTCTTCTAGTACTCCTATTTCTTTTTGTAGTTCTACATCTCCTTCTTCTTCTTCATCTTCTTCCATTTCTTCTGGCATTTTTGCTTTTTCAATTACTTCCTCTTCTGTTTCTTCTGCTTCTTCTTCATGTTATTCTGTTATTTCTGCTTTCTCGTCTTATTTTTCTGTTATTTCTGCTTTTTCCTCTTATTCTTCCTTTTTTTCTTCTTGTGCTTCTAATTCTTCTTGTTCTTCTTGTAGTTCTAAATCTCCTTCTTCTTCATCTTCTTCTGTTTCTTCTGCTTTTTTGCTTTTTCAATTCCATCTTCTTCTGCTTCTTCTGCTTCTTCTTCAGCTTTTTACTTCTGTTATTTCTGCTTTTTCAGCTTATTCTTCTGCTATTGATGGTTTTTCAGCTTATTTTTCTGTTATTTCTGCTTTTTCGGCTTATTCTTTTGTTATTTCTGCTGTTTCCTCTTAGTCTTCTGTTTATTCTTGTGTTCTTCTACTTCTTCTTGTTCTTCTTGTAGTTCTACATCTCCTTCTTCTTTTTTCATCATCTTCTGTTTCTTCAGTATATTTTGCCTTTTCAATTGCTTCTTCTGCTTCCTCTGCTTTTTCCTCTGCTTAATCTACAGTTATTTCTGGGTTTTCGGCTTATTCTTCTACTAATTCGCTTTTTCGGCTTATTCTTCTCTTATTTGTGACTTTTCGGCTTATTCTTTTGTGATTTCTGCTTTTTCCTCTTATTCTTCTGTTTCCTCTTCTTGTTCTTCCGTTTTCTAGTTCTTTCTCTTGTAGTTCTACATCTCCTTCTTCTTCTTCATCTTCTGTTTCTTCTGCATTTTTTGCTTTTTCAATTACCTCTTCTTCTACTGCTTCTTCTCCGTCTTCTAGGGCTTATTCGTCTGTTTTCCTGCTTTCTCCTCTTCTTCTTCTGTTTCCTCTTCTTGTTCTTGTTTTTCTTCTAGTTCTTCTATTTCTTGTTGTAGTCCCACATCTCCTTCTCCTTCTTCATCGTCTGTTTCTTCTGCATTTTCTGCTTTTTCAATTACCTCCTCTTCTTCTGCCTCTTCTTCAGCTTATTCTACTGTTTTTTCTGCTTTTTCGTCTTATTCTTCTGTTTCCTCTTCTTGTTCTTCCTTTTTTCTTGTTCTTTCTCTTCTTGTAGTTCTACATCTCCTTCTTCATACTCTTCTATATATTCTGATTTTTTGGCTTTTTGAATTACTTCTTCTATTACTTCTGCTTCTTCTTCAGGTTATTCTTTTGTTATTTCTGCTTTGTCGGCTTATTCTTCTGTTATATATGCTTTTTCGGCTTATTCTTCTGTTATCTACTTTTTCCTCTTATTCTTATGTTTCTTCTTCTTGTTCTGGTTCTTCTAGTTTCTAGTTCTTGTTGTAGTTCTACATCACCTTCATTTTCTTCATCTTTCTGTTTCTTCTGCATATTTTGCTTTTTTAATTACTACTTCTTCTGCTTCTTCTGCTTCTTCCTGAGCTTCATCTACTGTTATTTCTGGGTTTGCTGCTTAACTTCTACTCTTTCGCTTTTTCTGCTTATTCCTCTATTATTTCAGCTTTTTCGGCTGATTCTTTGGTTTTTTCTGTTTTTCCTCTTATTCTTCTGTTTCCTATTCTTGCTCTTGTATTTCTTCTAGTACTGCTATTTCTTTTTGTAGTTCTACATCTCCTTCTTCTTCTTCATCTTCTTCCATTTCTTCTGGCATTTTTGCTTTTTCAATTACTTCCTCTTCTGTTTCTTCTGCTTCTTCTTCATGTTATTCTGTTATTTCTGCTTTCTCGGCTTATTTTTCTGTTATTTCTGATTTTTCCTCTGATTCTTCCGTTTTTTCTTCTTGTGCTTCTAATTCTTCTTGTTGTTCTAAATCTCCTTCTTCTTCATCTTCTTCTGTTTCTTCTGCTTTTTTGCTTTTTCAATTCCATCTTCTTCTGCTTCTTCTGCTTCTTCTTCAGCTTTTTACTTCTGTTATTTCTGCTTTTTCAGCTTATTCTTCAGCTATTGATGGCTTTTCAGCTGATTTTTCTGTTATTTCTGCTTTTTCGGCTTATTCTTTTGTTATTTCTGCTGTTTCCTCTTAGTCTTCTGTTTATTCTTGTGTTCTTCTACTTCTTCTTGTTCTTCTTGTAGTTCTACATCTCCTTCTTCTTTTTTCATCATCTTCTGTTTCTTCTGCATATTTTGCCTTTTCAATTGCTTCTTCTGCTTCCTCTGCTTTTTCCTCTGCTTAATCTACAGTTATTTCTGGGTTTTCGGCTTATTCTTCTACTAATTCGCTTTTTCGGCTTATTCTTCTCTTATTTGTGACTTTTCGGCTTATTCTTTTGTGATTTCTGCTTTTTCCTCTTATTCTTCTCTTTCCTCTTCTTGTTCTTCCGTTTTCTAGTTCTTTCTCTTGTAGTTCTACATCTCCTTCTTCTTCTTCATCTTCTGTTTCTTCTGCATTTTTTGCTTTTTCAATTACCTCTTCTTCTACTGCTTCTTCTCCGTCTTCTAGGGCTTATTCTTCTGTTTTCCTGCTTTCTCCTCTTCTTCTTCTGTTTCCTCTTCTTGTTCTTGTTTTTCTTCTAGTTCTTCTATTTCTTGTTGTAGTCCCACATCTCCTTCTCCTTCTTCATCGTCTGTTTCTTCTGCATTTTCTGCTTTTTCAATTACCTCCTCTTCTTCTGCCTCTTCTTCAGCTTATTCTACTGTTTTTTCTGCTTTTTCGTCTTATTCTTCTGTTTCCTCTTCTTGTTCTTCCTTTTTTCTTGTTCTTTCTCTTCTTGTAGTTCTACATCTCCTTCTTCATACTCTTCTATATATTCTGATTTTTTGGCTTTTTGAATTACTTCTTCTATTATTTCTGCTTCTTCTTCAGGTTATTCTTTTGTTATTTCTGCTTTGTCGGCTTATTCTTCTGTTATATATGCTTTTTCGGCTTATTCTTCTGTTATCTACTTTTTCCTCTTATTCTTATGTTTCTTCTTCTTGTTCTGGTTCTTCTAGTTTCTAGTTCTTGTTGTAGTTCTACATCACCTTCTTTTTCTTCATCTTTCTGTTTCTTCTGCATATTTTGCTTTTTTAATTACTACTTCTTCTGCTTCTTCTGCTTCTTCCTGAGCTTCATCTACTGTTATTTCTGGGTTTGCTGCTTAACTTCTACTCTTTCGCTTTTTCTGCTTATTCCTCTATTATTTCAGCTTTTTCGGCTGATTCTTTGGTTTTTTCTGTTTTTCCTCTTATTCTTCTGTTTCCTATTCTTGCTCTTGTATTTCTTCTAGTACTGCTATTTCTTTTTGTAGTTCTACATCTCCTTCTTCTTCTTCATCTTCTTCCATTTCTTCTGGCATTTTTGCTTTTTCAATTACTTCCTCTTCTGTTTCTTCTGCTTCTTCTTCATGTTATTCTCTTATTTCTGCTTTCTCGGCTTATTTTTCTGTTATTTCTGCTTTTTCCTCTTATTCTTCCGTTTCTTCTTGTTGTGCTTCTAATTCTTCTTGTTCTTCTTGTTGTTCTAAATCTCCTTCTTCTTCATCTTCTTCTGTTTCTTCTGCTTTTTTGCTTTTTCAATTCCATCTTCTTCTGCTTCTTCTGCTTCTTCTTTAGCTTTTTACTTCTGTTATTTCTGCTTTTTCAGCTTATTCTTCTGCTATTGATGGTTTTTCAGCTTATTTTTCTGTTATTTCTGCTTTTTCGGCTTATTCTTTTGTTATTTCTGCTGTTTCCTCTTAGTCTTCTGTTTATTCTTGTGTTCTTCTAGTTCTTCTTGTTCTTCTTGTAGTTCTACATCTCCTTCTTCTTTTTTCATCATCTTCTGTTTCTTCAGCATATTTTGCCTTTTCAATTGCTTCTTCTGCTTCCTCTGCTTTTTCCTCTGCTTAATCTACAGTTATTTCTGGGTTTTCGGCTTATTCTTCTACTAATTCGCTTTTTCGGCTTATTCTTCTCTTATTTGTGACTTTTCGGCTTATTCTTTTGTGATTTCTGCTTTTTCCTCTTATTCTTCTGTTTCCTCTTCTTGTTCTTCCGTTTTCTAGTTCTTTCTCTTGTAGTTCTACATCTCCTTCTTCTTCTTCATCTTCTGTTTCTTCTGCATTTTTTGCTTTTTCAATTACCTCTTCTTCTACTGCTTCTTCTCCGTCTTCTAGGGCTTATTCTTCTGTTTTCCTGCTTTCTCCTCTTCTTCTTCTGTTTCCTCTTCTTGTTCTTGTTTTTCTCCTAGTTCTTCTATTTCTTGTTGTAGTCCCACATCTCCTTCTCCTTCTTCATCGTCTGTTTCTTCTGCATTTTCTGCTTTTTCAATTACCTCCTCTTCTTCTGCCTCTTCTTCAGCTTATTCTACTGTTTTTTCTGCTTTTTCGTCTTATTCTTCTGTTTCCTCTTCTTGTTCTTCCTTTTTTCTTGTTCTTTCTCTTCTTGTAGTTCTACATCTCCTTCATACTCTTCTATATATTCTGATTTTTTGGCTTTTTGAATTACTTCTTCTATTACTTCTGCTTCTTCTTCAGGTTATTCTTTTGTTATTTCTGCTTTGTCGGCTTATTCTTCTGTTATATATGCTTTTTCGGCTTATTCTTCTGTTATCTACTTTTTCCTCTTATTCTTATGTTTCTTCTTCTTGTTCTGGTTCTTCTAGTTTCTAGTTCTTGTTGTAGTTCTACATCACCTTCATTTTCTTCATCTTTCTGTTTCTTCTGCATATTTTGCTTTTTTAATTACTACTTCTTCTGCTTCTTCCTGAGCTTCATCTACTGTTATTTCTGGGTTTGCTGCTTAACTTCTACTCTTTCGCTTTTTCTGCTTATTCCTCTATTATTTCAGCTTTTTCGGCTGATTCTTTGGTTTTTTCTGTTTTTCCTCTTATTCTTCTGTTTCCTATTCTTGCTCTTGTATTTCTTCTAGTACTCCTATTTCTTTTTGTAGTTCTACATCTCCTTCTTCTTCTTCATCTTCTTCCATTTCTTCTGGCATTTTTGCTTTTTCAATTACTTCCTCTTCTGTTTCTTCTGCTTCTTCTTCATGTTATTCTGTTATTTCTGCTTTCTCGTCTTATTTCTCTGTTATTTCTGCTTTTTCCTCTTATTCTTCCTTTTTTTCTTCTTGTGCTTCTAATTCTTCTTGTTCTTCTTGTAGTTCTAAATCTCCTTCTTCTTCATCTTCTTCTGTTTCTTCTGCTTTTTTGCTTTTTCAATTCCATCTTCTTCTGCTTCTTCTGCTTCTTCTTCAGCTTTTTACTTCTGTTATTTCTGCTTTTTCAGCTTATTCTTCTGCTATTGATGGTTTTTCAGCTTATTTTTCTGTTATTTCTGCTTTTTCGGCTTATTCTTTTGTTATTTCTGCTGTTTCCTCTTAGTCTTCTGTTTATTCTTGTGTTCTTCTACTTCTTCCTGTTCTTCTTGTAGTTCTACATCTCCTTCTTCTTTTTCATCATCTTCTGTTTCTTCTGCATATTTTGCCTTTTCAATTGCTTCTTCTGCTTCCTCTGCTTTTTCCTCTGCTTAATCTACAGTTATTTCTGGGTTTTCGGCTTATTCTTCTACTAATTCGCTTTTTCGGCTTATTCTTCTCTTATTTGTGACTTTTCGGCTTATTCTTTTGTGATTTCTGCTTTTTCCTCTTATTCTTCTGTTTCCTCTTCTTGTTCTTCCGTTTTCTAGTTCTTTCTCTTGTAGTTCTACATCTCCTTCTTCTTCTTCATCTTCTGTTTCTTCTGCATTTTTTGCTTTTTCAATTACCTCTTCTTCTACTGCTTCTTCTCCGTCTTCTAGGGCTTATTCTTCTGCTTTCCTGCTTTCTCCTCTTCTTCTTCTGTTTCCTCTTCTTGTTCTTGTTTTTCTTCTAGTTCTTCTATTTCTTGTTGTAGTTCCACATCTCCTTCTCCTTCTCCGTCGTCTGTTTCTTCTGCATTTTCTTCTTTTTCAATTACCTCCTCTTCTTCTGCCTCTTCTTCAGCTTATTCTACTGTTTTTTCTGCTTTTTCGTCTTATTCTTCTGTTTCCTCTTCTTGTTCTTCCTTTTTTCTTGTTCTTTTTCTTCTTGTAGTTCTACATCTCCTTCTTCATACTCTTCTATATATTCTGATTTTTTGGCTTTTTGAATTACTTCTTCTATTACTTCTGCTTCTTCTTCAGGTTATTCTTTTGTTATTTCTGCTTTGTCGGCTGATTCTTCTGTTATATATGCTTTTTCGGCTTATTCTTCTGTTATCTACTTTTTCCTCTTATTCTTATGTTTCTTCTTCTTGTTCTGGTTCTTCTAGTTTCTAGTTCTTGTTGTAGTTCTACATCACCTTCATTATCTTCATCTTTCTGTTTCTTCTGCATATTTTGCTTTTTTAATTACTACTTCTTCTGCTTCTTCTGCTTCTTCCTGAGCTTCATCTACTGTTATTTCTGGGTTTGCTGCTTAACTTCTACTCTTTCGCTTTTTCTGCTTATTCCTCTATTATTTCAGCTTTTTCGGCTGATTCTTTGGTTTTTTCTGTTTTTCCTCTTATTCTTCTGTTTCCTATTCTTGCTCTTGTATTTCTTCTAGTACTCCTATTTCTTTTTGTAGTTCTACATCTCCTTCTTCTTCTTCATCTTCTTCCATTTCTTCTGGCATTTTTGCTTTTTCAATTACTTCCTCTTCTGTTTCTTCTGCTTCTTCTTCATGTTATTCTCTTATTTCTGCTTTCTCGGCTTATTTTTCTGTTATTTCTGCTTTTTCCTCTTATTCTTCCGTTTTTTCTTCTTGTGCTTCTAATTCTTCTTGTTCTTCTTGTTGTTCTAAATCTCCTTCTTCTTCATCTTCTTCTGTTTCTTCTGCATTTTTGCTTTTTCAATTCCATCTTCTTCTGCTTCTTCTGCTTCTTCTTCAGCTTTTTACTTCTGTTATTTCTGCTTTTTCAGCTTATTCTTCTGCTATTGATGGTTTTTCAGCTTATTTTTCTGTTATTTCTGCTTTTTCGGCTTATTCTTTTGTTATTTCTGCTGTTTCCTCTTAGTCTTCTGTTTATTCTTGTGTTCTTCTAGTTCTTCTTGTTCTTCTTGTAGTTCTACATCTCCTTCTTCTTTTTTCATCATCTTCTGTTTCTTCAGCATATTTTGCCTTTTCAATTGCTTCTTCTGCTTCCTCTGCTTTTTCCTCTGCTTAATCTACAGTTATTTCTGGGTTTTCGGCTTATTCTTCTACTAATTCGCTTTTTCGGCTTATTCTTCTCTTATTTGTGACTTTTCGGCTTATTCTTTTGTGATTTCTGCTTTTTCCTCTTATTCTTCTGTTTCCTCTTCTTGTTCTTCCGTTTTCTAGTTCTTTCTCTTGTAGTTCTACATCTCCTTCTTCTTCTTCATCTTCTGTTTCTTCTGCATTTTTTGCTTTTTCAATTACCTCTTCTTCTACTGCTTCTTCTCCGTCTTCTAGGGCTTATTCTTCTGTTTTCCTGCTTTCTCCTCTTCTTCTTCTGTTTCCTCTTCTTGTTCTTGTTTTTCTCCTAGTTCTTCTATTTCTTGTTGTAGTCCCACATCTCCTTCTCCTTCTTCATCGTCTGTTTCTTCTGCATTTTCTGCTTTTTCAATTACCTCCTCTTCTTCTGCCTCTTCTTCAGCTTATTCTACTGTTTTTTCTGCTTTTTCGTCTTATTCTTCTGTTTCCTCTTCTTGTTCTTCCTTTTTTCTTGTTCTTTCTCTTCTTGTAGTTCTACATCTCCTTCATACTCTTCTATATATTCTGATTTTTTGGCTTTTTGAATTACTTCTTCTATTACTTCTGCTTCTTCTTCAGGTTATTCTTTTGTTATTTCTGCTTTGTCGGCTTATTCTTCTGTTATATATGCTTTTTCGGCTTATTCTTCTGTTATCTACTTTTTCCTCTTATTCTTATGTTTCTTCTTCTTGTTCTGGTTCTTCTAGTTTCTAGTTCTTGTTGTAGTTCTACATCACCTTCATTTTCTTCATCTTTCTGTTTCTTCTGCATATTTTGCTTTTTTAATTACTACTTCTTCTGCTTCTTCTGCTTCTTCCTGAGCTTCATCTACTGTTATTTCTGGGTTTGCTGCTTAACTTCTACTCTTTCGCTTTTTCTGCTTATTCCTCTATTATTTCAGCTTTTTCGGCTGATTCTTTGGTTTTTTCTGTTTTTCCTCTTATTCTTCTGTTTCCTATTCTTGCTCTTGTATTTCTTCTAGTACTCCTATTTCTTTTTGTAGTTCTACATCTCCTTCTTCTTCTTCATCTTCTTCCATTTCTTCTGGCATTTTTGCTTTTTCAATTACTTCCTCTTCTGTTTCTTCTGCTTCTTCTTCATGTTATTCTGTTATTTCTGCTTTCTCGTCTTATTTCTCTGTTATTTCTGCTTTTTCCTCTTATTCTTCCTTTTTTTCTTCTTGTGCTTCTAATTCTTCTTGTTCTTCTTGTAGTTCTAAATCTCCTTCTTCTTCATCTTCTTCTGTTTCTTCTGCTTTTTTGCTTTTTCAATTCCATCTTCTTCTGCTTCTTCTGCTTCTTCTTCAGCTTTTTACTTCTGTTATTTCTGCTTTTTCAGCTTATTCTTCTGCTATTGATGGTTTTTCAGCTTATTTTTCTGTTATTTCTGCTTTTTCGGCTTATTCTTTTGTTATTTCTGCTGTTTCCTCTTAGTCTTCTGTTTATTCTTGTGTTCTTCTACTTCTTTTTGTTCTTCTTGTAGTTCTACATCTCCTTCTTCTTTTTTCATCATCTTCTGTTTCTTCAGTATATTTTGCCTTTTCAATTGCTTCTTCTGCTTCCTCTGCTTTTTCCTCTGCTTAATCTACATTTATTTCTGGGTTTTCGGCTTATTCTTCTACTAATTCGCTTTTTCGGCTTATTCTTCTCTTATTTGTGACTTTTCGGCTTATTATTTTGTGATTTCTGCTTTTTCCTCTTATTCTTCTGTTTCCTCTTCTTGTTCTTCCGTTTTCTAGTTCTTTCTCTTGTAGTTCTACATCTCCTTTTCTTCTTCATCTCTGTTTCTTCTGCATTTTTTGCTTTTTCAATTACCTCTTCTTCTACTGCTTCTTCTCCGTCTTCCTGGGCTTATTCTTCTGTTTTCCTGCTTTCTCCTCTTCTTCTTCTGTTTCCTCTTCTTGTTCTTGTTTTACTTCTAGTTCTTCTATTTCTTGTTGTAGTTCCACATCTCCTAATCCTTCTTCATCGTCTGTTTCTTCTGCATTTTCTGCTTTTTCAATTACCTCCTCTTCTTCTGCCTCTTCTTCAGCTTATTCTACTGTTTTTTCTGCTTTTTCGTCTTATTCTTCTGTTTCCTCTTCTTGTTCTTCCTTTTTTCTTGTTCTTTCTCTGCTTGTAGTTCTACAACTCCTTCTTCATACTCTTCTATATATTCTGATTTTTTGGCTTTTTGAATTACTTCTTCTATTACTTCTGCTTCTTCTTCAGGTTATTCTTTTGTGATTTCTGCTTTTTCCTCTTATTCTTCTGTTTCCTCTTCTTGTTCTTCCGTTTTCTAGTTCTTTCTCTTGTAGTTCTACATCTCCTTCTTCTTCTTCATCTTCTGTTTCTTCTGCATTTTTTGCTTTTTCAATTACCTCTTCTTCTACTGCTTCTTCTCCGTCTTCTAGGGCTTATTCTTCTGTTTTCCTGCTTTCTCCTCTTCTTCTTCTGTTTCCTCTTCTTGTTCTTGTTTTTCTTCTAGTTCTTCTATTTCTTGTTGTAGTTCCACATCTCCTTCTCCTTCTTCGTCGTCTGTTTCTTCTGCATTTTCTTCTTTTTCAATTACCTCCTCTTCTTCTGCCTCTTCTTCAGCTTATTCTACTGTTTTTTCTGCTTTTTCGTCTTATTCTTCTGTTTCCTCTTCTTGTTCTTCCTTTTTTCTTGTTCTTTTTCTTCTTGTAGTTCTACATCTCCTTCTTCATACTCTTCTATATATTCTGATTTTTTGGCTTTTTGAATTACTTCTTCTATTACTTCTGCTTCTTCTTCAGGTTATTCTTTTGTTATTTCTGCTTTGTCGGCTTATTCTTCTGTTATATATGCTTTTTCGGCTTATTCTTCTGTTATCTACTTTTTCCTCTTATTCTTATGTTTCTTCTTCTTGTTCTGGTTCTTCTAGTTTCTAGTTCTTGTTGTAGTTCTACATCACCTTCATTATCTTCATCTTTCTGTTTCTTCTGCATATTTTGCTTTTTTAATTACTACTTCTTCTGCTTCTTCTGCTTCTTCCTGTGCTTCATCTACTGTTATTTCTGGGTTTGCTGCTTAACTTCTACTCTTTCGCTTTTTCTGCTTATTCCTCTATTATTTCAGCTTTTTCGGCTGATTCTTTGGTTTTTTCTGTTTTTCCTCTTATTCTTCTGTTTCCTATTCTTGCTCTTGTATTTCTTCTAGTACTCCTATTTCTTTTTGTAGTTCTACATCTCCTTCTTCTTCTTCATCTTCTTCCCTTTCTTCTGGCATTTTTGCTTTTTCAATTACTTCCTCTTCTGTTTCTTCTGCTTCTTCTTCATGTTATTCTGTTATTTCTGCTTTCTCGGCTTATTTTTCTGTTATTTCTGCTTTTTCCTCTTATTCTTCCGTTTTTTCTTCTTGTGCTTCTAATTCTTCTTGTTCTTCTTGTTGTTCTAAATCTCCTTCTTCTTCATCTTCTTCTGTTTCTTCTGCATTTTTGCTTTTTCAATTCCATCTTCTTCTGCTTCTTCTGCTTCTTCTTCAGCTTTTTACTTCTGTTATTTCTGCTTTTTCAGCTTATTCTTCTGCTATTGATGGTTTTTCAGCTTATTTTTCTGTTATTTCTGCTTTTTCGGCTTATTCTTTTGTTATTTCTGCTGTTTCCTCTTAGTCTTCTGTTTATTCTTGTGTTCTTCTAGTTCTTCTTGTTCTTCTTGTAGTTCTACATCTCCTTTTTCTTTTTTCATCATCTTCTGTTTCTTCAGCATATTTTGCCTTTTCAATTGCTTCTTCTGCTTCCTCTGCTTTTTCCTCTGCTTAATCTACAGTTATTTCTGGGTTTTCGGCTTATTCTTCTACTAATTCGCTTTTTCGGCTTATTCTTCTCTTATTTGTGACTTTTCGGCTTATTCTTTTGTGATTTCTGCTTTTTCCTCTTATTCTTCTTTTTCCTCTTCTTGTTCTTCCGTTTTCTAGTTCTTTCTCTTGTAGTTCTACATCTCCTTCTTCTTCTTCATCTTCTGTTTCTTCTGCATTTTTTGCTTTTTCAATTACCTCTTCTTCTACTGCTTCTTCTCCGTCTTCTAGGGCTTATTCTTCTGTTTTCCTGCTTTCTCCTCTTCTTCTTCTGTTTCCTCTTCTTGTTCTTGTTTCTCTTCTAGTTCTTCTATTTCTTGTTGTAGTTCCACATCTCCTAATCCTTCTTCATCGTCTGTTTCTTCTGCATCTTCTGCTTTTTCAATTACCTCCTCTTCTTCTGCCTCTTCTTCAGCTTATTCTACTGTTTTTTCTGCTTTTTCGTCTTATTCTTCTGTTTCCTCTTCTTGTTCTTCCTTTTTTCTTGTTCTTTCTCTTCTTGTAGTTCTACATCTCCTTCTTCATACTCTTCTATATATTCTGATTTTTTGGCTTTTTGAATTACTTCTTCTATTACTTCTGCTTCTTCTTCAGGTTATTCTTTTGTTATTTCTGCTTTGTCGGCTTATTCTTCTGTTACATATGCTTTTTCGGCTTATTCTTCTGTTATCTACTTTTTCCTCTTATTCTTATGTTTCTTCTTCTTGTTCTGGTTCTTCTAGTTTCTAGTTCTTGTTGTAGTTCTACATCACCTTCATTTTCTTCATCTTTCTGTTTCTTCTGCATATTTTGCTTTTTTAATTACTACTTCTTCTGCTTCTTCTGCTTCTTCCTGAGCTTCATCTACTGTTATTTCTGGGTTTGCTGCTTAACTTCTACTCTTTCGCTTTTTCTGCTTATTCCTCTATTATTTCAGCTTTTTCGGCTGATTCTTTGGTTTTTTCTGTTTTTCCTCTTATTCTTCTGTTTCCTATTCTTGCTCTTGTATTTCTTCTAGTACTCCTATTTCTTTTTGTAGTTCTACATCTCCTTCTTCTTCTTCATCTTCTTCCATTTCTTCTGGCATTTTTGCTTTTTCAATTACTTCCTCTTCTGTTTCTTCTGCTTCTTCTTCATGTTATTCTGTAATTTCTGCTTTCTCGTCTTATTTTTCTGTTATTTCTGCTTTTTCCTCTTATTCTTCCTTTTTTTCTTCTTGTGCTTCTAATTCTTCTTGTTCTTCTTGTAGTTCTAAATCTCCTTCTTCTTCATCTTCTTCTGTTTCTTCTGCTTTTTTGCTTTTTCAATTCCATCTTCTTCTGCTTCTTCTGCTTCTTCTTCAGCTTTTTACTTCTGTTATTTCTGCTTTTTCAGCTTATTCTTCTGCTATTGATGGTTTTTCTGCTTATTTTTCTGTTATTTCTGCTTTTTCGGCTTATTCTTTTGTTATTTCTGCTGTTTCCTCTTAGTCTTCTGTTTATTCTTGTGTTCTTCTACTTCTTCTTGTTCTTCTTGTAGTTCTACATCTCCTTCTTCTTTTTTCATCATCTTCTGTTTCTTCAGTATATTTTGCCTTTTCAATTGCTTCTTCTGCTTCCTCTGCTTTTTCCTCTGCTTAATCTACAGTTATTTCTGGGTTTTCGGCTTATTCTTCTACTAATTCGCTTTTTCGGCTTATTCTTCTCTTATTTGTGACTTTTCGGCTTATTCTTTTGTGATTTCTGCTTTTTCCTCTTATTCTTCTGTTTCCTCTTCTTGTTCTTCCGTTTTCTAGTTCTTTCTCTTGTAGTTCTACATCTCCTTCTTCTTCTTCATCTTCTGTTTCTTCTGCATTTTTTGCTTTTTCAATTACCTCTTCTTCTACTGCTTCTTCTCCGTC
Organism: Talpa europaea; assembly: GCF_964194135.1. Lineage (NCBI taxonomy): Eukaryota > Metazoa > Chordata > Mammalia > Eulipotyphla > Talpidae > Talpa > Talpa europaea. Next base: position 40,268 of record NW_028168041.1, on the reverse strand, counting down.
TTCTAGGGCTTATTCGTCTGTTTTCCTGCTTTCTCCTCTTCTTCTTCTCTTTGCTCTTCTTGTTCTTGTTTTTCTTCTAGTTCTTCTATTTCTTGTTGTAGTCCCACATCTCCTTCTCCTTCTTCATCGTCTGTTTCTTCTGCATTTTCTGCTTTTTCAATTACCTCCTCTTCTTCTGCCTCTTCTTCAGCTTATTCTACTGTTTTTTCTGCTTTTTCGTCTTATTCTTCTGTTTCCTCTTCTTGTTCTTCCTTTTTTCTTGTTCTTTCTCTTCTTGTAGTTCTACATCTCCTTCTTCATACTCTTCTATATATTCTGATTTTTTGGCTTTTTGAATTACTTCTTCTATTACTTCTGCTTCTTCTTCAGGTTATTCTTTTGTTATTTCTGCTTTGTCGGCTTATTCTTCTGTTATATATGCTTTTTCGGCTTATTCTTCTGTTATCTACTTTTTCCTCTTATTCTTATGTTTCTTCTTCTTGTTCTGGTTCTTCTAGTTTCTAGTTCTTGTTGTAGTTCTACATCACCTTCATTTTCTTCATCTTTCTGTTTCTTCTGCATATTTTGCTTTTTTAATTACTACTTCTTCTGCTTCTTCTGCTTCTTCCTGAGCTTCATCTACTGTTATTTCTGGGTTTGCTGCTTAACTTCTACTCTTTCGCTTTTTCTGCTTATTCCTCTATTATTTCAGCTTTTTCGGCTGATTCTTTGGTTTTTTCTGTTTTTCCTCTTATTCTTCTGTTTCCTATTCTTGCTCTTGTATTTCTTCTAGTACTGCTATTTCTTTTTGTAGTTCTACATCTCCTTCTTCTTCTTCATCTTCTTCCATTTCTTCTGGCATTTTTGCTTTTTCAATTACTTCCTCTTCTGTTTCTTCTGCTTCTTCTTCATGTTATTCTGTTATTTCTGCTTTCTCGGCTTATTTTTCTGTTATTTCTGATTTTTCCTCTGATTCTTCCGTTTTTTCTTCTTGTGCTTCTAATTCTTCTTGTTGTTCTAAATCTCCTTCTTCTTCATCTTCTTCTGTTTCTTCTGCTTTTTTGCTTTTTCAATTCCATCTTCTTCTGCTTCTTCTGCTTCTTCTTCAGCTTTTTACTTCTGTTATTTCTGCTTTTTCAGCTTATTCTTCAGCGATTGATGGTTTTTCAGCTGATTTTTCTGTTATTTCTGCTTTTTCGGCTTATTCTTTTGTTATTTCTGCTGTTTCCTCTTAGTCTTCTGTTTATTCTTGTGTTCTTCTACTTCTTCTTGTTCTTCTTGTAGTTCTACATCTCCTTCTTCTTTTTTCATCATCTTCTGTTTCTTCTGCATATTTTGCCTTTTCAATTGCTTCTTCTGCTTCCTCTGCTTTTTCCTCTGCTTAATCTACAGTTATTTCTGGGTTTTCGGCTTATTCTTCTACTAATTCGCTTTTTCGGCTTATTCTTCTCTTATTTGTGACTTTTCGGCTTATTCTTTTGTGATTTCTGCTTTTTCCTCTTATTCTTCTCTTTCCTCTTCTTGTTCTTCCGTTTTCTAGTTCTTTCTCTTGTAGTTCTACATCTCCTTCTTCTTCTTCATCTTCTGTTTCTTCTGCATTTTTTGCTTTTTCAATTACCTCTTCTTCTACTGCTTCTTCTCCGTCTTCTAGGGCTTATTCTTCTGTTTTCCTGCTTTCTCCTCTTCTTCTTCTGTTTCCTCTTCTTGTTCTTGTTTTTCTTCTAGTTCTTCTATTTCTTGTTGTAGTCCCACATCTCCTTCTCCTTCTTCATCGTCTGTTTCTTCTGCATTTTCTGCTTTTTCAATTACCTCCTCTTCTTCTGCCTCTTCTTCAGCTTATTCTACTGTTTTTTCTGCTTTTTCGTCTTATTCTTCTGTTTCCTCTTCTTGTTCTTCCTTTTTTCTTGTTCTTTCTCTTCTTGTAGTTCTACATCTCCTTCTTCATACTCTTCTATATATTCTGATTTTTTGGCTTTTTGAATTACTTCTTCTATTACTTCTGCTTCTTCTTCAGGTTATTCTTTTGTTATTTCTGCTTTGTCGGCTTATTCTTCTGTTATATATGCTTTTTCGGCTTATTCTTCTGTTATCTACTTTTTCCTCTTATTCTTATGTTTCTTCTTCTTGTTCTGGTTCTTCTAGTTTCTAGTTCTTGTTGTAGTTCTACATCACCTTCATTTTCTTCATCTTTCTGTTTCTTCTGCATATTTTGCTTTTTTAATTACTACTTCTTCTGCTTCTTCTGCTTCTTCCTGAGCTTCATCTACTGTTATTTCTGGGTTTGCTGCTTAACTTCTACTCTTTCGCTTTTTCTGCTTATTCCTCTATTATTTCAGCTTTTTCGGCTGATTCTTTGGTTTTTTCTGTTTTTCCTCTTATTCTTCTGTTTCCTATTCTTGCTCTTGTATTTCTTCTAGTACTCCTATTTCTTTTTGTAGTTCTACATCTCCTTCTTCTTCTTCATCTTCTTCCATTTCTTCTGGCATTTTTGCTTTTTCAATTACTTCCTCTTCTGTTTCTTCTGCTTCTTCTTCATGTTATTCTGTTATTTCTGCTTTCTCGTCTTATTTTTCTGTTATTTCTGCTTTTTCCTCTTATTCTTCCTTTTTTTCTTCTTGTGCTTCTAATTCTTCTTGTTCTTCTTGTAGTTCTAAATCTCCTTCTTCTTCATCTTCTTCTGTTTCTTCTGCTTTTTTGCTTTTTCAATTCCATCTTCTTCTGCTTCTTCTGCTTCTTCTTCAGCTTTTTACTTCTGTTATTTCTGCTTTTTCAGCTTATTCTTCTGCTATTGATGGTTTTTCAGCTTATTTTTCTGTTATTTCTGCTTTTTCGGCTTATTCTTTTGTTATTTCTGCTGTTTCCTCTTAGTCTTCTGTTTATTCTTGTGTTCTTCTACTTCTTCTTGTTCTTCTTGTAGTTCTACATCTCCTTCTTCTTTTTTCATCATCTTCTGTTTCTTCAGTATATTTTGCCTTTTCAATTGCTTCTTCTGCTTCCTCTGCTTTTTCCTCTGCTTAATCTACAGTTATTTCTGGGTTTTCGGCTTATTCTTCTACTAATTCTCTTTTTCGGCTTATTCTTCTCTTATTTGTGACTTTTCGGCTTATTCTTTTGTGATTTCTGATTTTTCCTCTTATTCTTCTGTTTCCTCTTCTTGTTCTTCCGTTTTCTAGTTCTTTCTCTTGTAGTTCTACATCTCCTTCTTCTTCTTCATCTTCTGTTTCTTCTGCATTTTTTGCTTTTTCAATTACCTCTTCTTCTACTGCTTCTTCTCCGTCTTCTAGGGCTTATTCGTCTGTTTTCCTGCTTTCTCCTCTTCTTCTTCTGTTTCCTCTTCTTGTTCTTGTTTTTCTTCTAGTTCTTCTATTTCTTGTTGTAGTCCCACATCTCCTTCTCCTTCTTCATCGTCTGTTTCTTCTGCATTTTCTGCTTTTTCAATTACCTCCTCTTCTTCTGCCTCTTCTTCAGCTTATTCTACTGTTTTTTCTGCTTTTTCGTCTTATTCTTCTGTTTCCTCTTCTTGTTCTTCCTTTTTTCTTGTTCTTTCTCTTCTTGTAGTTCTACATCTCCTTCTTCATACTCTTCTATATATTCTGATTTTTTGGCTTTTTGAATTACTTCTTCTATTACTTCTGCTTCTTCTTCAGGTTATTCTTTTGTTATTTCTGCTTTGTCGGCTTATTCTTCTGTTATATATGCTTTTTCGGCTTATTCTTCTGTTATCTACTTTTTCCTCTTATTCTTATGTTTCTTCTTCTTGTTCTGGTTCTTCTAGTTTCTAGTTCTTGTTGTAGTTCTACATCACCTTCATTTTCTTCATCTTTCTGTTTCTTCTGCATATTTTGCTTTTTTAATTACTACTTCTTCTGCTTCTTCTGCTTCTTCCTGAGCTTCATCTACTGTTATTTCTGGGTTTGCTGCTTAACTTCTACTCTTTCGCTTTTTCTGCTTATTCCTCTATTATTTCAGCTTTTTCGGCTGATTCTTTGGTTTTTTCTGTTTTTCCTCTTATTCTTCTGTTTCCTATTCTTGCTCTTGTATTTCTTCTAGTACTGCTATTTCTTTTTGTAGTTCTACATCTCCTTCTTCTTCTTCATCTTCTTCCATTTCTTCTGGCATTTTTGCTTTTTCAATTACTTCCTCTTCTGTTTCTTCTGCTTCTTCTTCATGTTATTCTGTTATTTCTGCTTTCTCGGCTTATTTTTCTGTTATTTCTGATTTTTCCTCTGATTCTTCCGTTTTTTCTTCTTGTGCTTCTAATTCTTCTTGTTGTTCTAAATCTCCTTCTTCTTCATCTTCTTCTGTTTCTTCTGCTTTTTTGCTTTTTCAATTCCATCTTCTTCTGCTTCTTCTGCTTCTTCTTCAGCTTTTTACTTCTGTTATTTCTGCTTTTTCAGCTTATTCTTCAGCTATTGATGGTTTTTCAGCTGATTTTTCTGTTATTTCTGCTTTTTCGGCTTATTCTTTTGTTATTTCTGCTGTTTCCTCTTAGTCTTCTGTTTATTCTTGTGTTCTTCTACTTCTTCTTGTTCTTCTTGTAGTTCTACATCTCCTTCTTCTTTTTTCATCATCTTCTGTTTCTTCTGCATATTTTGCCTTTTCAATTGCTTCTTCTGCTTCCTCTGCTTTTTCCTCTGCTTAATCTACAGTTATTTCTGGGTTTTCGGCTTATTCTTCTACTAATTCGCTTTTTCGGCTTATTCTTCTCTTATTTGTGACTTTTCGGCTTATTCTTTTGTGATTTCTGCTTTTTCCTCTTATTCTTCTCTTTCCTCTTCTTGTTCTTCCGTTTTCTAGTTCTTTCTCTTGTAGTTCTACATCTCCTTCTTCTTCTTCATCTTCTGTTTCTTCTGCATTTTTTGCTTTTTCAATTACCTCTTCTTCTACTGCTTCTTCTCCGTCTTCTAGGGCTTATTCGTCTGTTTTCCTGCTTTCTCCTCTTCTTCTTCTGTTTCCTCTTCTTGTTCTTGTTTTTCTTCTAGTTCTTCTATTTCTTGTTGTAGTCCCACATCTCCTTCTCCTTCTTCATCGTCTGTTTCTTCTGCATTTTCTGCTTTTTCAATTACCTCCTCTTCTTCTGCCTCTTCTTCAGCTTATTCTACTGTTTTTTCTGCTTTTTCGTCTTATTCTTCTGTTTCCTCTTCTTGTTCTTCCTTTTTTCTTGTTCTTTCTCTTCTTGTAGTTCTACATCTCCTTCTTCATACTCTTCTATATATTCTGATTTTTTGGCTTTTTGAATTACTTCTTCTATTACTTCTGCTTCTTCTTCAGGTTATTCTTTTGTTATTTCTGCTTTGTCGGCTTATTCTTCTGTTATATATGCTTTTTCGGCTTATTCTTCTGTTATCTACTTTTTCCTCTTATTCTTATGTTTCTTCTTCTTGTTCTGGTTCTTCTAGTTTCTAGTTCTTGTTGTAGTTCTACATCACCTTCATTTTCTTCATCTTTCTGTTTCTTCTGCATATTTTGCTTTTTTAATTACTACTTCTTCTGCTTCTTCTGCTTCTTCCTGAGCTTCATCTACTGTTATTTCTGGGTTTGCTGCTTAACTTCTACTCTTTCGCTTTTTCTGCTTATTCCTCTATTATTTCAGCTTTTTCGGCTGATTCTTTGGTTTTTTCTGTTTTTCCTCTTATTCTTCTGTTTCCTATTCTTGCTCTTGTATTTCTTCTAGTACTGCTATTTCTTTTTGTAGTTCTACATCTCCTTCTTCTTCTTCATCTTCTTCCATTTCTTCTGGCATTTTTGCTTTTTCAATTACTTCCTCTTCTGTTTCTTCTGCTTCTTCTTCATGTTATTCTGTTATTTCTGCTTTCTCGGCTTATTTTTCTGTTATTTCTGATTTTTCCTCTGATTCTTCCGTTTTTTCTTCTTGTGCTTCTAATTCTTCTTGTTGTTCTAAATCTCCTTCTTCTTCATCTTCTTCTGTTTCTTCTGCTTTTTTGCTTTTTCAATTCCATCTTCTTCTGCTTCTTCTGCTTCTTCTTCAGCTTTTTACTTCTGTTATTTCTGCTTTTTCAGCTTATTCTTCAGCTATTGATGGTTTTTCAGCTGATTTTTCTGTTATTTCTGCTTTTTCGGCTTATTCTTTTGTTATTTCTGCTGTTTCCTCTTAGTCTTCTGTTTATTCTTGTGTTCTTCTACTTCTTCTTGTTCTTCTTGTAGTTCTACATCTCCTTCTTCTTTTTTCATCATCTTCTGTTTCTTCTGCATATTTTGCCTTTTCAATTGCTTCTTCTGCTTCCTCTGCTTTTTCCTCTGCTTAATCTACAGTTATTTCTGGGTTTTCGGCTTATTCTTCTACTAATTCGCTTTTTCGGCTTATTCTTCTCTTATTTGTGACTTTTCGGCTTATTCTTTTGTGATTTCTGCTTTTTCCTCTTATTCTTCTGTTTCCTCTTCTTGTTCTTCCGTTTTCTAGTTCTTTCTCTTGTAGTTCTACATCTCCTTCTTCTTCTTCATCTTCTGTTTCTTCTGCATTTTTTGCTTTTTCAATTACCTCTTCTTCTACTGCTTCTTCTCCGTCTTCTAGGGCTTATTCTTCTGTTTTCCTGCTTTCTCCTCTTCTTCTTCTGTTTCCTCTTCTTGTTCTTGTTTTTCTTCTAGTTCTTCTATTTCTTGTTGTAGTCCCACATCTCCTTCTCCTTCTTCATCGTCTGTTTCTTCTGCATTTTCTGCTTTTTCAATTACCTCCTCTTCTTCTGCCTCTTCTTCAGCTTATTCTACTGTTTTTTCTGCTTTTTCGTCTTATTCTTCTGTTTCCTCTTCTTGTTCTTCCTTTTTTCTTGTTCTTTCTCTTCTTGTAGTTCTACATCTCCTTCATACTCTTCTATATATTCTGATTTTTTGGCTTTTTGAATTACTTCTTCTATTACTTCTGCTTCTTCTTCAGGTTATTCTTTTGTTATTTCTGCTTTGTCGGCTTATTCTTCTGTTATATATGCTTTTTCGGCTTATTCTTCTGTTATCTACTTTTTCCTCTTATTCTTATGTTTCTTCTTCTTGTTCTGGTTCTTCTAGTTTCTAGTTCTTGTTGTAGTTCTACATCACCTTCATTTTCTTCATCTTTCTGTTTCTTCTGCATATTTTGCTTTTTTAATTACTACTTCTTCTGCTTCTTCTGCTTCTTCCTGAGCTTCATCTACTGTTATTTCTGGGTTTGCTGCTTAACTTCTACTCTTTCGCTTTTTCTGCTTATTCCTCTATTATTTCAGCTTTTTCGGCTGATTCTTTGGTTTTTTCTGTTTTTCCTCTTATTCTTCTGTTTCCTATTCTTGCTCTTGTATTTCTTCTAGTACTGCTATTTCTTTTTGTAGTTCTACATCTCCTTCTTCTTCTTCATCTTCTTCCATTTCTTCTGGCATTTTTGCTTTTTCAATTACTTCCTCTTCTGTTTCTTCTGCTTCTTCTTCATGTTATTCTGTTATTTCTGCTTTCTCGGCTTATTTTTCTGTTATTTCTGATTTTTCCTCTGATTCTTCCGTTTTTTCTTCTTGTGCTTCTAATTCTTCTTGTTGTTCTAAATCTCCTTCTTCTTCATCTTCTTCTGTTTCTTCTGCTTTTTTGCTTTTTCAATTCCATCTTCTTCTGCTTCTTCTGCTTCTTCTTCAGCTTTTTACTTCTGTTATTTCTGCTTTTTCAGCTTATTCTTCAGCTATTGATGGTTTTTCAGCTGATTTTTCTGTTATTTCTGCTTTTTCGGCTTATTCTTTTGTTATTTCTGCTGTTTCCTCTTAGTCTTCTGTTTATTCTTGTGTTCTTCTACTTCTTCTTGTTCTTCTTGTAGTTCTACATCTCCTTCTTCTTTTTTCATCATCTTCTGTTTCTTCTGCATATTTTGCCTTTTCAATTGCTTCTTCTGCTTCCTCTGCTTTTTCCTCTGCTTAATCTACAGTTATTTCTGGGTTTTCGGCTTATTCTTCTACTAATTCGCTTTTTCGGCTTATTCTTCTCTTATTTGTGACTTTTCGGCTTATTCTTTTGTGATTTCTGCTTTTTCCTCTTATTCTTCTCTTTCCTCCTCTTGTTCTTCCGTTTTCTAGTTCTTTCTCTTGTAGTTCTACATCTCCTTCTTCTTCTTCATCTTCTGTTTCTTCTGCATTTTTTGCTTTTTCAATTACCTCTTCTTCTACTGCTTCTTCTCCGTCTTCTAGGGCTTATTCTTCTGTTTTCCTGCTTTCTCCTCTTCTTCTTCTGTTTCCTCTTCTTGTTCTTGTTTTTCTTCTAGTTCTTCTATTTCTTGTTGTAGTCCCACATCTCCTTCTCCTTCTTCATCGTCTGTTTCTTCTGCATTTTCTGCTTTTTCAATTACCTCCTCTTCTTCTGCCTCTTCTTCAGCTTATTCTACTGTTTTTTCTGCTTTTTCGTCTTATTCTTCTGTTTCCTCTTCTTGTTCTTCCTTTTTTCTTGTTCTTTCTCTTCTTGTAGTTCTACATCTCCTTCTTCATACTCTTCTATATATTCTGATTTTTTGGCTTTTTGAATTACTTCTTCTATTATTTCTGCTTCTTCTTCAGGTTATTCTTTTGTTATTTCTGCTTTGTCGGCTTATTCTTCTGTTATATATGCTTTTTCGGCTTATTCTTCTGTTATCTACTTTTTCCTCTTATTCTTATGTTTCTTCTTCTTGTTCTGGTTCTTCTAGTTTCTAGTTCTTGTTGTAGTTCTACATCACCTTCTTTTTCTTCATCTTTCTGTTTCTTCTGCATATTTTGCTTTTTTAATTACTACTTCTTCTGCTTCTTCTGCTTCTTCCTGAGCTTCATCTACTGTTATTTCTGGGTTTGCTGCTTAACTTCTACTCTTTCGCTTTTTCTGCTTATTCCTCTATTATTTCAGCTTTTTCGGCTGATTCTTTGGTTTTTTCTGTTTTTCCTCTTATTCTTCTGTTTCCTATTCTTGCTCTTGTATTTCTTCTAGTACTGCTATTTCTTTTTGTAGTTCTACATCTCCTTCTTCTTCTTCATCTTCTTCCATTTCTTCTGGCCTTTTTGCTTTTTCAATTACTTCCTCTTCTGTTTCTTCTGCTTCTTCTTCATGTTATTCTGTTATTTCTGCTTTCTCGGCTTATTTTTCTGTTATTTCTGCTTTTTCCTCTTATTCTTCCGTTTCTTCTTGTTGTGCTTCTAATTCTTCTTGTTCTTCTTGTTGTTCTAAATCTCCTTCTTCTTCATCTTCTTCTGTTTCTTCTGCTTTTTTGCTTTTTCAATTCCATCTTCTTCTGCTTCTTCTGCTTCTTCTTCAGCTTTTTACTTCTGTTATTTCTGCTTTTTCAGCTTATTCTTCTGCTATTGATGGTTTTTCAGCTTATTTTTCTGTTATTTCTGCTTTTTCGGCTTATTCTTTGGTTATTTCTGCTGTTTCCTCTTAGTCTTCTGTTTTTTCTTGTGTTCTTCTACTTCTTCTTGTTCTTCTTGTAGTTCTACATCTCCTTCTTCTTTTTTCATCATCTTCTGTTTCTTCTGCATATTTTGCCTTTTCAATTGCTTCTTCTGCTTCCTCTGCTTTTTCCTCTGCTTAATCTACAGTTATTTCTGGGTTTTCGGCTTATTCTTCTACTAATTCGCTTTTTCGGCTTATTCTTCTCTTATTTGTGACTTTTCGGCTTATTCTTTTGTGATTTCTGCTTTTTCCTCTTATTCTTCTGTTTCCTCTTCTTGTTCTTCCGTTTTCTAGTTCTTTCTCTTGTAGTTCTACATCTCCTTCTTCTTCTTCATCTTCTGTTTCTTCTGCATTTTTTGCTTTTTCAATTACCTCTTCTTCTACTGCTTCTTCTCCGTCTTCTAGGGCTTATTCTTCTGTTTTCCTGCTTTCTCCTCTTCTTCTTCTGTTTCCTCTTCTTGTTCTTGTTTTTCTTCTAGTTCTTCTATTTCTTGTTGTAGTCCCACATCTCCTTCTCCTTCTTCATCGTCTGTTTCTTCTGCATTTTCTGCTTTTTCAATTACCTCCTCTTCTTCTGCCTCTTCTTCAGCTTATTCTACTGTTTTTTCTGCTTTTTCGTCTTATTCTTCTGTTTCCTCTTCTTGTTCTTCCTTTTTTCTTGTTCTTTTTCTTCTTGTAGTTCTACATCTCCTTCTTCATACTCTTCTATATATTCTGATTTTTTGGCTTTTTGAATTACTTCTATTACTTCTGCTTCTTCTTCAGGTTATTCTTTTGTTATTTCTGCTTTGTCGGCTTATTCTTCTGTTATATATGCTTTTTCGGCTTATTCTTCTGTTATCTACTTTTTCCTCTTATTCTTATGTTTCTTCTTCTTGTTCTGGTTCTTCTAGTTTCTAGTTCTTGTTGTAGTTCTACATCACCTTCATTTTCTTCATCTTTCTGTTTCTTCTGCATATTTTGCTTTTTTAATTACTACTTCTTCTGCTTCTTCTGCTTCTTCCTGAGCTTCATCTACTGTTATTTCTGGGTTTGCTGCTTAACTTCTACTCTTTCGCTTTTTCTGCTTATTCCTCTATTATTTCAGCTTTTTCGGCTGATTCTTTGGTTTTTTCTGTTTTTCCTCTTATTCTTCTGTTTCCTATTCTTGCTCTTGTATTTCTTCTAGTACTGCTATTTCTTTTTGTAGTTCTACATCTCCTTCTTCTTCTTCATCTTCTTCCATTTCTTCTGGCTTTTTGCTTTTTCAATTACTTCCTCTTCTGTTTCTTCTGCTTCTTCTTCATGTTATTCTGTTATTTCTGCTTTCTCGGCTTATTTTTCTGTTATTTCTGCTTTTTCCTCTTATTCTTCCGTTTTTTCTTCTTGTGCTTCTAATTCTTCTTGTTCTTCTTGTTGTTCTAAATCTCCTTCTTCTTCATCTTCTTCTGTTTCTTCTGCTTTTTTGCTTTTTCAATTCCATCTTCTTCTGCTTCTTCTGCTTCTTCTTCAGCTTTTTACTTCTGTTATTTCTGCTTTTTCAGCTTATTCTTCTGCTAATGATGGTTTTTCAGCTTATTTTTCTGTTATTTCTGCTTTTTCGGCTTATTCTTTGGTTATTTCTGCTGTTTCCTCTTAGTCTTCTGTTTTTTCTTGTGTTCTTCTACTTCTTCTTGTTCTTCTTGTAGTTCTACATCTCCTTCTTCTTTTTTCATCATCTTCTGTTTCTTCTGCATATTTTGCCTTTTCAATTGCTTCTTCTGCTTCCTCTGCTTTTTCCTCTGCTTAATCTACAGTTATTTCTGGGTTTTCGGCTTATTCTTCTACTAATTCGCTTTTTCGGCTTATTCTTCTCTTATTTGTGACTTTTCGGCTTATTCTTTTGTGATTTCTGCTTTTTCCTCTTATTCTTCTGTTTCCTCTTCTTGTTCTTCCGTTTTCTAGTTCTTTCTCTTGTAGTTCTACATCTCCTTCTTCTTCTTCATCTTCTGTTTCTTATGCATTTTTTGCTTTTTCAATTACCTCTTCTTCTACTGCTTCTTCTCCGTCTTCTAGGGCTTATTCTTCTGTTTTCCTGCTTTCTCCTCTTCTTCTTCTGTTTCCTCTTCTTGTTCTTGTTTTTCTTCTAGTTTTTCTATTTCTTGTTGTAGTTCCACATCTCCTAATCCTTCTTCATCGTCTGTTTCTTCTGCATCTTCTGCTTTTTCAATTACCTCCTCTTCTTCTGCCTCTTCTTCAGCTTATTCTACTGTTTTTTCTGCTTTTTCGTCTTATTCTTCTGTTTCCTCTTCTTGTTCTTCCTTTTTTCTTGTTCTTTCTCTTCTTGTAGTTCTACATCTCCTTCTTCATACTCTTCTATATATTCTGATTTTTTGGCTTTTTGAATTACTTCTTCTATTACTTCTGCTTCTTCTTCAGGTTATTCTTTTGTTATTTCTGCTTTGTCGGCTTATTCTTCTGTTATATATGCTTTTTCGGCTTATTCTTCTGTTATCTACTTTTTCCTCTTATTCTTATGTTTCTTCTTCTTGTTCTGGTTCTTCTAGTTTCTAGTTCTTGTTGTAGTTCTACATCACCTTCATTTTCTTCATCTTTCTGTTTCTTCTGCATATTTTGCTTTTTTAATTACTACTTCTTCTGCTTCTTCTGCTTCTTCCTGAGCTTCATCTACTGTTATTTCTGGGTTTGCTGCTTAACTTCTACTCTTTCGCTTTTTCTGCTTATTCCTCTATTATTTCAGCTTTTTCGGCTGATTCTTTGGTTTTTTCTGTTTTTCCTCTTATTCTTCTGTTTCCTATTCTTGCTCTTGTATTTCTTCTAGTACTGCTATTTCTTTTTGTAGTTCTACATCTCCTTCTTCTTCTTCATCTTCTTCCATTTCTTCTGGCCTTTTTGCTTTTTCAATTACTTCCTCTTCTGTTTCTTCTGCTTCTTCTTTATGTTATTCTGTTATTTCTGCTTTCTCGGCTAATTTTTCTGTTATTTCTGCTTTTTCCTCTTATTCTTCCGTTTTTTCTTCTTGTGCTTCTAATTCTTCTTGTTCTTCTTGTTGTTCTAAATCTCCATCTTCTTCATCTTCTTCTGTTTCTTCTGCTTTTTTGCTTTTTCAATTCCATCTTCTTCTGCTTCTTCTGCTTCTTCTTCAACTTTTTACTTCTGTTATTTCTGCTTTTTCAGCTTATTCTTCTGCTATTGATGGTTTTTCAGCTTATTTTTCTGTTATTTCTGCTTTTTCGGCTTATTCTTTGGTTATTTCTGCTGTTTCCTCTTAGTCTTCTGTTTTTTCTTGTGTTCTTCTACTTCTTCTTGTTCTTCTTGTAGTTCTACATCTCCTTCTTCTTTTTTCATCATCTTCTGTTTCTTCTGCATATTTTGCCTTTTCAATTGCTTCTTCTGCTTCCTCTGCTTTTTCCTCTGCTTAATCTACAGTTATTTCTGGGTTTTCGGCTTATTCTTCTACTAATTCGTTTTTTCGGCTTATTCTTCTCTTATTTGTGACTTTTCGGCTTATTCTTTTGTGATTTCTGCTTTTTCCTCTTATTCTTCTGTTTCCTCTTCTTGTTCTTCCGTTTTCTAGTTCTTTCTCTTGTAGTTCTACATCTCCTTCTTCTTCTTCATCTTCTGTTTCTTCTGCATTTTTTGCTTTTTCAATTACCTCTTCTTCTACTGCTTCTTCTCCGTCTTCTAGGGCTTATTCTTCTGTTTTCCTGCTTTCTCCTCTTCTTCTTCTGTTTCCTCTTCTTGTTCTTGTTTTTCTTCTAGTTCTTCTATTTCTTGTTGTAGTCCCACATCTCCTAATCCTTCTTCATCGTCTGTTTCTTCTGCATTTTCTTCTTTTTCAATTACCTCCACTTCTTCTGCCTCTTCTTCAGCTTATTCTAATGTTTTTTCTGCTTTTTCGTCTTATTCTTCTGTTTCCTCTTCTTGTTCTTCCTTTTTTCTTGTTCTTTTTCTTCTTGTAGTTCTACATCTCCTTCTTCATACTCTTCTATATATTCTGATTTTTTGGCTTTTTGAATTACTTCTTCTATTTCTTCTGCTTCTTCTTCAGGTTATTCTTTTGTTATTTCTGCTTTGTCGGCTTATTCTTCTGTTATATATTCTTTTTCGGCTTATTCTTCTGTTATCTACTTTTTCCTCTTATTCTTATGTTTCTTCTTTTTGTTCTGGTTCTTCTAGTTTCTAGTTCTTGTTGTAGTTCTACATCACCTTCATTTTCTTCATCTTTCTGTTTCTTCTGCATATTTTGCTTTTTTAATTACTACTTCTTCTGCTTCTTCTGCTTCTTCCTGAGCTTCATCTACTGTTATTTCTGGGTTTGCTGCTTAACTTCTACTCTTTCGCTTTTTCTGCTTATTCCTCTATTATTTCAGCTTTTTCGGCTGATTCTTTGGTTTTTTCTGTTTTTCCTCTTATTCTTCTGTTTCCTATTCTTGCTCTTGTATTTCTTCTAGTACTCCTATTTCTTTTTGTAGTTCTACATCTCCTTCTTCTTCTTCATCTTCTTCCATTTCTTCTGGCATTTTTGCTTTTTCAATTACTTCCTCTTCTGTTTCTTCTGCTTCTTCTTCATGTTATTCTGTTATTTCTGCTTTCTCGTCTTATTTTTCTGTTATTTCTGCTTTTTCCTCTTATTCTTCCTTTTTTTCTTCTTGTGCTTCTAATTCTTCTTGTTCTTCTTGTAGTTCTAAATCTCCTTCTTCTTCATCTTCTTCTGTTTCTTCTGCTTTTTTGCTTTTTCAATTCCATCTTCTTCTGCTTCTTCTGCTTCTTCTTCAGCTTTTTACTTCTGTTATTTCTGCTTTTTCAGCTTATTCTTCTGCTATTGATGGTTTTTCAGCTTATTTTTCTGTTATTTCTGCTTTTTCGGCTTATTCTTTTGTTATTTCTGCTGTTTCCTCTTAGTCTTCTGTTTATTCTTGTGTTCTTCTAGTTCTTGTTGTTCTTCTAGTAGTTCTACATCTCCTTCTTCTTTTTTCATCATCTTCTGTTTCTTCAGCATATTTTGCCTTTTCAATTGCTTCTTCTGCTTCCTCTGCTTTTTCCTCTGCTTAATCTACATTTATTTCTGGGTTTTCGGCTTATTCTTCTACTAATTCGCTTTTTTGGCTTATTCTTCTCTTATTTGTGACTTTTCGGCTTATTCTTTTGTGATTTCTGCTTTTTCCTCTTATTCTTCTGTTTCCTCTTCTTGTTCTTCCGTTTTCTAGTTCTTTCTCTTGTAGTTCTACATCTCCTTCTTCTTCTTCATCTTCTGTTTCTTCTGCATTTTTTGCTTTTTCAATTACCTCTTCTTCTACTGCTTCTTCTCCGTCTTCTAGGGCTTATTCTTCTGTTTTCCTGCTTTCTCCTCTTCTTCTGTTTCCTCTTCTTGTTCTTGTTTTTCTTCTAGTTCTTCTATTTCTTGTTGTAGTCCCACATCTCCTAATCCTTCTTCATCGTCTGTTTCTTCTGCATTTTCTTCTTTTTCAATTACCTCCACTTCTTCTGCCTCTTCTTCAGCTTATTCTACTGTTTTTTCTGCTTTTTCGTCTTATTCTTCTGTTTCCTCTTCTTGTTCTTCCTTTTTTCTTGTTCTTTTTCTTCTTGTAGTTCTACATCTCCTTCTTCATCCTCTTCTATATATTCTGATTTTTTGGCTTTTTGAATTACTTCTTCTATTTCTTCTGCTTCTTCTTCAGGTTATTCTTTTGTTATTTCTGCTTTGTCGGCTTATTCTTCTGTTATATATTCTTTTTCGGCTTATTCTTCTGTTATCTACTTTTTCCTCTTATTCTTATGTTTCTTCTTTTTGTTCTGGTTCTTCTAGTTTCTAGTTCTTGTTGTAGTTCTACATCACCTTCATTTTCTTCATCTTTCTGTTTCTTCTGCATATTTTGCTTTTTTAATTACTACTTCTTCTGCTTCTTCTGCTTCTTCCTGAGCTTCATCTACTGTTATTTCTGGGTTTGCTGCTTAACTTCTACTCTTTCGCTTTTTCTGCTTATTCCTCTATTATTTCAGCTTTTTCGGCTGATTCTTTGGTTTTTTCTGTTTTTCCTCTTATTCTTCTGTTTCCATTCTTGCTCTTGTATTTCTTCTAGTACTCCTATTTCTTTTTGTAGTTCTACATCTCCTTCTTCTTCTTCATCTTCTTCCATTTCTTCTGGCATTTTTGCTTTTTCAATTACTTCCTCTTCTGTTTCTTCTGCTTCTTCTTCATGTTATTCTGTTATTTCTGCTTTCTCGGCTTATTTTTCTGTTATTTCTGATTTTTCCTCTGATTCTTCCGTTTTTTCTTCTTGTGCTTCTAATTCTTCTTGTTCTTCTTGTTGTTCTAAATCTCCTTCTTCTTCATCTTCTTCTGTTTCTTCTACTTTTTTTGCTTTTTCAATTCCATCTTCTTCTGCATCTTCTGCTTCTTCTTCAGCTTTTTACTTCTGTTATTTCTGCTTTTTCAGCTTATTCTTCTGCTATTGATGGTTTTTCAGCTTATTTTTCTGTTATTTCTGCTTTTTCGGCTTATTCTTTTGTTATTTCTGCTGTTTCCTCTTAGTCTTCTGTTTATTCTTGTGTTCTTCTAGTTCTTCTTGTTCTTCTTGTAGTTCTACATCTCCTTCTTCTTTTTTCATCATCTTCTGTTTCTTCAGCATATTTTGCCTTTTCAATTGCTTCTTCTGCTTCCTCTGCTTTTTCCTCTGCTTAATCGACAGTTATTTCTGGGTTTTCGGCTTATTCTTCTACTAATTCGCTTTTTCGGCTTATTCTTCTCTTATTTGTGACTTTTCGGCTTATTCTTTTGTGATTTCTGCTTTTTCCTCTTATTCTTCTGTTTCCTCTTCTTGTTCTTCCTTTTTCTAGTTCTTTCTCTTGTAGTTCTACATCTCCTTCTTCTTCTTCATCTTCTGTTTCTTCTGCATTTTTTGCTTTTTCAATTACCTCTTCTTCTACTGCTTCTTCTCCGTCTTCTAGGGCTTATTCTTCTGTTTTCCTGCTTTCTCCTCTTCTTCTTCTGTTTCCTCTTCTTGTTCTTGTTTTTCTTCTAGTTCTTCTATTTCTTGTTGTAGTTCCACATCTCCTTCTCCTTCTTCGTCGTCTGTTTCTTCTGCATTTTCTGCTTTTTCAATTACCTCCTCTTCTTCTGCCTCTTCTTCAGCTTATTCTACTGTTTTTTCTGCTTTTTCGTCTTATTCTTCTGTTTCCTCTTCTTGTTCTTCCTTTTTTCTTGTTCTTTCTCTTCTTGTAGTTCTACATCTCCTTCTTCATACTCTTCTATATATTCTGATTTTTTGGCTTTTTGAATTACTTCTTCTATTACTTCTGCTTCTTCTTCAGGTTATTCTTTGGTTATTTCTGCTTTGTCGGCTTATTCTTCTGTTATATATGCTTTTTCGGCTTATTCTTCTGTTATCTACTTTTTCCTCTTATTCTTATGTTTCTTCTTCTTGTTCTGGTTCTTCTAGTTTCTAGTTCTTGTTGTAGTTCTACATCACCTTCATTTTCTTCATCTTTCTGTTTCTTCTGCATATTTTGCTTTTTTAATTACTACTTCTTCTGCTTCTTCTGCTTCTTCCTGAGCTTCATCTACTGTTATTTCTGGGTTTGCTGCTTAACTTCTACTCTTTCGCTTTTTCTGCTTATTCCTCTATTATTTCAGCTTTTTCGGCTGATTCTTTGGTTTTTTCTGTTTTTCCTCTTATTCTTCTGTTTCCTATACTTGCTCTTGTATTTCTTCTAGTACTCCTATTTCTTTTTGTAGTTCTACATCTCCTTCTTCTTCTTCATCTTCTTCCGTTTCTTCTGGCATTTTTGCTTTTTCAATTACTTCCTCTTCTGTTTCTTCTGCTTCTTCTTCATGTTATTCTTTTATTTCTGCTTTCTCGGCTTATTTTTCTGTTATTTCTGCTTTTTCCTCTTATTCTTCCGTTTTTTCTTCTTGTGCTTCTAATTCTTCTTGTTCTTCTTGTTGTTCTAAATCTCCTTCTTCTTCATCTTCTTCTGTTTCTTCTGCTTTTTTGCTTTTTCAATTCCATCTTCTTCTGCTTCTTCTGCTTCTTCTTCAGCTTTTTACTTCTGTTATTTCTGCTTTTTCAGCTTATTCTTCTGCTATTGATGGTTTTTCAGCTTATTTTTCTGTTATTTCTGCTTTTTCGGCTTATTCTTTTGTTATTTCTGCTGTTTCCTCTTAGTCTTCTGTTTATTCTTGTGTTCTTCTAGTTCTTCTTGTTCTTCTTGTAGTTCTACATCTCCTTCTTCTTTTTTCATCATCTTCTGTTTCTTCTGCATATTTTGCCTTTTCAATTGCTTCTTCTGCTTCCTCTGCTTTTTCCTCTGCTTAATCTACAGTTATTTCTGGGTTTTCGGCTTATTCTTCTACTAATTCGCTTTTTCGGCTTATTCTTCTCTTATTTGTGACTTTTCGGCTTATTCTTTTGTGATTTCTGCTTTTTCCTCTTATTCTTCTGTTTCCTCTTCTTGTTCTTCCGTTTTCTAGTTCTTTCTCTTGTAGTTCTACATCTCCTTCTTCTGCTTCATCTTCTGTTTCTTCTGCATTTTTTGCTTTTTCAATTACCTCTTCTTCTACTGCTTCTTCTCCGTCTTCTAGGGCTTATTCTTCTGTTTTCCTGCTTTCTCCTCTTCTTCTGTTTCCTCTTCTTGTTCTTGTTTTTCTTCTACTTCTTCTATTTCTTGTTGTAGTTCCACATCTCCTAATCCTTCTGCATCGTCTGTTTCTTCTGCATCTTCTGCTTTTTCAATTACCTCCTCTTCTTCTGCCTCTTCTTCAGCTTATTCTACTGTTTTTTCTGCTTTTTCGTCTTATTCTTCTGTTTCCTCTTCTTGTTCTACCTTTTTTCTTGTTCTTTTTCTTCTTGTAGTTCTACATCTCCTTCTTCATACTCTTCTATATATTCTGATTTTTTGGCTTTTTGAATTACTTCTTCTATTACTTCTGCTTCTTCTTCAGGTTATTCCTTTGTTATTTCTGCTTTGTCGGCTTATTCTTCTGTTATATATGCTTTTTCGGCTTATTCTTCTGTTATCTACTTTTTCCTCTTATTCTTATGTTTCTTCTTCTTGTTCTGGTTCTTCTAGTTTCTAGTTCTTGTTGTAGTTCTACATCACCTTCATTTTCTTCATCTTTCTGTTTCTTCTGCATATTTTGCTTTTTTAATTACTACTTCTTCTGCTTCTTCTGCTTCTTCCTGAGCTTCATCTACTGTTATTTCTGGGTTTGCTGCTTAACTTCTACTCTTTCGCTTTTTCTGCTTATTCCTCTATTATTTCAGCTTTTTCGGCTGATTCTTTGGTTTTTTCTGTTTTTCCTCTTATTCTTCTGTTTCCTATTCTTGCTCTTGTATTTCTTCTAGTACTCCTATTTCTTTTTGTAGTTCTACATCTCCTTCTTCTTCTTCATCTTCTTCCATTTCTTCTGGCATTTTTGCTTTTTCAATTACTTCCTCTTCTGTTTCTTCTGCTTCTTCTTCATGTTATTCTGTTATTTCTGCTTTCTCGGCTTATTTTTCTGTTATTTCTGATTTTTCCTCTGATTCTTCCGTTTTTTCTTCTTGTGCTTCTAATTCTTCTTGTTCTTCTTGTTGTTCTAAATCTCCTTCTTCTTCATCTTCTTCTGTTTCTTCTACTTTTTTTGCTTTTTCAATTCCATCTTCTTCTGCATCTTCTGCTTCTTCTTCAGCTTTTTACTTCTGTTATTTCTGCTTTTTCAGCTTATTCTTCTGCTATTGATGGTTTTTCAGCTTATTTTTCTGTTATTTCTGCTGTTTCGGCTTATTCTTTTGTTATTTCTGCTGTTTCCTCTTAGTCTTCTGTTTATTCTTGTTTTCTTCTAGTTCTTCTTGTTCTTCTTGTAGTTCTACATCTCCTTCTTCTTTTTTCATCATCTTCTGTTTCTTCTGCATATTTTGCCTTTTCAATTGCTTCTTCTGCTTCCTCTGCTTTTTCCTCTGCTTAATCGACAGTTATTTCTGGGTTTTCGGCTTATTCTTCTACTAATTCGCTTTTTCGGCTTATTCTTCTCTTATTTGTGACTTTTCGGCTTATTCTTTTGTGATTTCTGCTTTTTCCTCTTATTCTTCTGTTTCCTCTTCTTGTTCTTCCTTTTTCTAGTTCTTTCTCTTGTAGTTCTACATCTCCTTCTTCTTCTTCATCTTCTGTTTCTTCTGCATTTTTTGCTTTTTCAATTACCTCTTCTTCTACTGCTTCTTCTCCGTCTTCTAGGGCTTATTCTTCTGTTTTCCTGCTTTCTCCTCTTCTTCTTCTGTTTCCTCTTCTTGTTCTTGTTTTTCTTCTAGTTCTTCTATTTCTTGTTGTAGTTCCACATCTCCTTCTCCTTCTTCGTCGTCTGTTTCTTCTGCATTTTCTGCTTTTTCAATTACCTCCTCTTCTTCTGCCTCTTCTTCAGCTTATTCTACTGTTTTTTCTGCTTTTTCGTCTTATTCTTCTGTTTCCTCTTCTTGTTCTTCCTTTTTTCTTGTTCTTTCTCTTCTTGTAGTTCTACATCTCCTTCTTCATACTCTTCTATATATTCTGATTTTTTGGCTTTTTGAATTACTTCTTCTATTACTTCTGCTTCTTCTTCAGGTTATTCTTTGGTTATTTCTGCTTTGTCGGCTTATTCTTCTGTTATATATGCTTTTTCGGCTTATTCTTCTGTTATCTACTTTTTCCTCTTATTCTTATGTTTCTTCTTCTTGTTCTGGTTCTTCTAGTTTCTAGTTCTTGTTGTAGTTCTACATCACCTTCATTTTCTTCATCTTTCTGTTTCTTCTGCATATTTTGCTTTTTTAATTACTACTTCTTCTGCTTCTTCTGCTTCTTCCTGAGCTTCATCTACTGTTATTTCTGGGTTTGCTGCTTAACTTCTACTCTTTCGCTTTTTCTGCTTATTCCTCTATTATTTCAGCTTTTTCGGCTGATTCTTTGGTTTTTTCTGTTTTTCCTCTTATTCTTCTGTTTCCTATACTTGCTCTTGTATTTCTTCTAGTACTCCTATTTCTTTTTGTAGTTCTACATCTCCTTCTTCTTCTTCATCTTCTTCCGTTTCTTCTGGCATTTTTGCTTTTTCAATTACTTCCTCTTCTGTTTCTTCTGCTTCTTCTTCATGTTATTCTTTTATTTCTGCTTTCTCGGCTTATTTTTCTGTTATTTCTGCTTTTTCCTCTTATTCTTCCGTTTTTTCTTCTTGTGCTTCTAATTCTTCTTGTTCTTCTTGTTGTTCTAAATCTCCTTCTTCTTCATCTTCTTCTGTTTCTTCTGCTTTTTTGCTTTTTCAATTCCATCTTCTTCTGCTTCTTCTGCTTCTTCTTCAGCTTTTTACTTCTGTTATTTCTGCTTTTTCAGCTTATTCTTCTGCTATTGATGGTTTTTCAGCTTATTTTTCTGTTATTTCTGCTTTTTCGGCTTATTCTTTTGTTATTTCTGCTGTTTCCTCTTAGTCTTCTGTTTATTCTTGTGTTCTTCTAGTTCTTCTTGTTCTTCTTGTAGTTCTACATCTCCTTCTTCTTTTTTCATCATCTTCTGTTTCTTCAGCATATTTTGCCTTTTCAATTGCTTCTTCTGATTCCTCTGCTTTTTCCTCTGCTTAATCGACAGTTATTTCTGGGTTTTCGGCTTATTCTTCTACTAATTCGCTTTTTCGGCTTATTCTTCTCTTATTTGTGACTTTTCGGCTTATTCTTTTGTGATTTCTGCTTTTTCCTCTTATTCTTCTGTTTCCTCTTCTTGTTCTTCCTTTTTCTAGTTCTTTCTCTTGTAGTTCTACATCTCCTTCTTCTTCTTCATCTTCTGTTTCTTCTGCATTTTTTGCTTTTTCAATTACCTCTTCTTCTACTGCTTCTTCTCCGTCTTCTAGGGCTTATTCTTCTGTTTTCCTGCTTTCTCCTCTTCTTCTTCTGTTTCCTCTTCTTGTTCTTGTTTTTCTTCTAGTTCTTCTATTTCTTGTTGTAGTTCCACATCTCCTTCTCCTTCTTCGTCGTCTGTTTCTTCTGCATTTTCTGCTTTTTCAATTACCTCCTCTTCTTCTGCCTCTTCTTCAGCTTATTCTACTGTTTTTTCTGCTTTTTCGTCTTATTCTTCTGTTTCCTCTTCTTGTTCTTCCTTTTTTCTTGTTCTTTCTCTTCTTGTAGTTCTACATCTCCTTCTTCATACTCTTCTATATATTCTGATTTTTTGGCTTTTTGAATTACTTCTTCTATTACTTCTGCTTCTTCTTCAGGTTATTCTTTGGTTATTTCTGCTTTGTCGGCTTATTCTTCTGTTATATATGCTTTTTCGGCTTATTCTTCTGTTATCTACTTTTTCCTCTTATTCTTATGTTTCTTCTTCTTGTTCTGGTTCTTCTAGTTTCTAGTTCTTGTTGTAGTTCTACATCACCTTCATTTTCTTCATCTTTCTGTTTCTTCTGCATATTTTGCTTTTTTAATTACTACTTCTTCTGCTTCTTCTGCTTCTTCCTGAGCTTCATCTACTGTTATTTCTGGGTTTGCTGCTTAACTTCTACTCTTTCGCTTTTTCTGCTTATTCCTCTATTATTTCAGCTTTTTCGGCTGATTCTTTGGTTTTTTCTGTTTTTCCTCTTATTCTTCTGTTTCCTATACTTGCTCTTGTATTTCTTCTAGTACTCCTATTTCTTTTTGTAGTTCTACATCTCCTTCTTCTTCTTCATCTTCTTCCGTTTCTTCTGGCATTTTTGCTTTTTCAATTACTTCCTCTTCTGTTTCTTCTGCTTCTTCTTCATGTTATTCTTTTATTTCTGCTTTCTCGGCTTATTTTTCTGTTATTTCTGCTTTTTCCTCTTATTCTTCCGTTTTTTCTTCTTGTGCTTCTAATTCTTCTTGTTCTTCTTGTTGTTCTAAATCTCCTTCTTCTTCATCTTCTTCTGTTTCTTCTGCTTTTTTGCTTTTTCAATTCCATCTTCTTCTGCTTCTTCTGCTTCTTCTTCAGCTTTTTACTTCTGTTATTTCTGCTTTTTCAGCTTATTCTTCTGCTATTGATGGTTTTTCAGCTTATTTTTCTGTTATTTCTGCTTTTTCGGCTTATTCTTTTGTTATTTCTGCTGTTTCCTCTTAGTCTTCTGTTTATTCTTGTGTTCTTCTAGTTCTTCTTGTTCTTCTTGTAGTTCTACATCTCCTTCTTCTTTTTTCATCATCTTCTGTTTCTTCTGCATATTTTGCCTTTTCAATTGCTTCTTCTGCTTCCTCTGCTTTTTCCTCTGCTTAATCTACAGTTATTTCTGGGTTTTCGGCTTATTCTTCTACTAATTCGCTTTTTCGGCTTATTCTTCTCTTATTTGTGACTTTTCGGCTTATTCTTTTGTGATTTCTGCTTTTTCCTCTTATTCTTCTGTTTCCTCTTCTTGTTCTTCCGTTTTCTAGTTCTTTCTCTTGTAGTTCTACATCTCCTTCTTCTGCTTCATCTTCTGTTTCTTCTGCATTTTTTGCTTTTTCAATTACCTCTTCTTCTACTGCTTCTTCTCCGTCTTCTAGGGCTTATTCTTCTGTTTTCCTGCTTTCTCCTCTTCTTCTGTTTCCTCTTCTTGTTCTTGTTTTTCTTCTACTTCTTCTATTTCTTGTTGTAGTTCCACATCTCCTAATCCTTCTGCATCGTCTGTTTCTTCTGCATCTTCTGCTTTTTCAATTACCTCCTCTTCTTCTGCCTCTTCTTCAGCTTATTCTACTGTTTTTTCTGCTTTTTCGTCTTATTCTTCTGTTTCCTCTTCTTGTTCTACCTTTTTTCTTGTTCTTTTTCTTCTTGTAGTTCTACATCTCCTTCTTCATACTCTTCTATATATTCTGATTTTTTGGCTTTTTGAATTACTTCTTCTATTACTTCTGCTTCTTCTTCAGGTTATTCCTTTGTTATTTCTGCTTTGTCGGCTTATTCTTCTGTTATATATGCTTTTTCGGCTTATTCTTCTGTTATCTACTTTTTCCTCTTATTCTTATGTTTCTTCTTCTTGTTCTGGTTCTTCTAGTTTCTAGTTCTTGTTGTAGTTCTACATCACCTTCATTTTCTTCATCTTTCTGTTTCTTCTGCATATTTTGCTTTTTTAATTACTACTTCTTCTGCTTCTTCTGCTTCTTCCTGAGCTTCATCTACTGTTATTTCTGGGTTTGCTGCTTAACTTCTACTCTTTCGCTTTTTCTGCTTATTCCTCTATTATTTCAGCTTTTTCGGCTGATTCTTTGGTTTTTTCTGTTTTTCCTCTTATTCTTCTGTTTCCTATTCTTGCTCTTGTATTTCTTCTAGTACTCCTATTTCTTTTTGTAGTTCTACATCTCCTTCTTCTTCTTCATCTTCTTCCATTTCTTCTGGCATTTTTGCTTTTTCAATTACTTCCTCTTCTGTTTCTTCTGCTTCTTCTTCATGTTATTCTGTTATTTCTGCTTTCTCGGCTTATTTTTCTGTTATTTCTGATTTTTCCTCTGATTCTTCCGTTTTTTCTTCTTGTGCTTCTAATTCTTCTTGTTCTTCTTGTTGTTCTAAATCTCCTTCTTCTTCATCTTCTTCTGTTTCTTCTACTTTTTTTGCTTTTTCAATTCCATCTTCTTCTGCATCTTCTGCTTCTTCTTCAGCTTTTTACTTCTGTTATTTCTGCTTTTTCAGCTTATTCTTCTGCTATTGATGGTTTTTCAGCTTATTTTTCTGTTATTTCTGCTGTTTCGGCTTATTCTTTTGTTATTTCTGCTGTTTCCTCTTAGTCTTCTGTTTATTCTTGTTTTCTTCTAGTTCTTCTTGTTCTTCTTGTAGTTCTACATCTCCTTCTTCTTTTTTCATCATCTTCTGTTTCTTCTGCATATTTTGCCTTTTCAATTGCTTCTTCTGCTTCCTCTGCTTTTTCCTCTGCTTAATCGACAGTTATTTCTGGGTTTTCGGCTTATTCTTCTACTAATTCGCTTTTTCGGCTTATTCTTCTCTTATTTGTGACTTTTCGGCTTATTCTTTTGTGATTTCTGCTTTTTCCTCTTATTCTTCTGTTTCCTCTTCTTGTTCTTCCTTTTTCTAGTTCTTTCTCTTGTAGTTCTACATCTCCTTCTTCTTCTTCATCTTCTGTTTCTTCTGCATTTTTTGCTTTTTCAATTACCTCTTCTTCTACTGCTTCTTCTCCGTCTTCTAGGGCTTATTCTTCTGTTTTCCTGCTTTCTCCTCTTCTTCTTCTGTTTCCTCTTCTTGTTCTTGTTTTTCTTCTAGTTCTTCTATTTCTTGTTGTAGTTCCACATCTCCTTCTCCTTCTTCGTCGTCTGTTTCTTCTGCATTTTCTGCTTTTTCAATTACCTCCTCTTCTTCTGCCTCTTCTTCAGCTTATTCTACTGTTTTTTCTGCTTTTTCGTCTTATTCTTCTGTTTCCTCTTCTTGTTCTTCCTTTTTTCTTGTTCTTTCTCTTCTTGTAGTTCTACATCTCCTTCTTCATACTCTTCTATATATTCTGATTTTTTGGCTTTTTGAATTACTTCTTCTATTACTTCTGCTTCTTCTTCAGGTTATTCTTTGGTTATTTCTGCTTTGTCGGCTTATTCTTCTGTTATATATGCTTTTTCGGCTTATTCTTCTGTTATCTACTTTTTCCTCTTATTCTTATGTTTCTTCTTCTTGTTCTGGTTCTTCTAGTTTCTAGTTCTTGTTGTAGTTCTACATCACCTTCATTTTCTTCATCTTTCTGTTTCTTCTGCATATTTTGCTTTTTTAATTACTACTTCTTCTGCTTCTTCTGCTTCTTCCTGAGCTTCATCTACTGTTATTTCTGGGTTTGCTGCTTAACTTCTACTCTTTCGCTTTTTCTGCTTATTCCTCTATTATTTCAGCTTTTTCGGCTGATTCTTTGGTTTTTTCTGTTTTTCCTCTTATTCTTCTGTTTCCTATACTTGCTCTTGTATTTCTTCTAGTACTCCTATTTCTTTTTGTAGTTCTACATCTCCTTCTTCTTCTTCATCTTCTTCCGTTTCTTCTGGCATTTTTGCTTTTTCAATTACTTCCTCTTCTGTTTCTTCTGCTTCTTCTTCATGTTATTCTTTTATTTCTGCTTTCTCGGCTTATTTTTCTGTTATTTCTGCTTTTTCCTCTTATTCTTCCGTTTTTTCTTCTTGTGCTTCTAATTCTTCTTGTTCTTCTTGTTGTTCTAAATCTCCTTCTTCTTCATCTTCTTCTGTTTCTTCTGCTTTTTTGCTTTTTCAATTCCATCTTCTTCTGCTTCTTCTGCTTCTTCTTCAGCTTTTTACTTCTGTTATTTCTGCTTTTTCAGCTTATTCTTCTGCTATTGATGGTTTTTCAGCTTATTTTTCTGTTATTTCTGCTTTTTCGGCTTATTCTTTTGTTATTTCTGCTGTTTCCTCTTAGTCTTCTGTTTATTCTTGTGTTCTTCTAGTTCTTCTTGTTCTTCTTGTAGTTCTACATCTCCTTCTTCTTTTTTCATCATCTTCTGTTTCTTCTGCATATTTTGCCTTTTCAATTGCTTCTTCTGCTTCCTCTGCTTTTTCCTCTGCTTAATCGACAGTTATTTCTGGGTTTTCGGCTTATTCTTCTACTAATTCGCTTTTTCGGCTTATTCTTCTCTTATTTGTGACTTTTCGGCTTATTCTTTTGTGATTTCTGCTTTTTCCTCTTATTCTTCTGTTTCCTCTTCTTGTTCTTCCTTTTTCTAGTTCTTTCTCTTGTAGTTCTACATCTCCTTCTTCTTCTTCATCTTCTGTTTCTTCTGCATTTTTTGCTTTTTCAATTACCTCTTCTTCTACTGCTTCTTCTCCGTCTTCTAGGGCTTATTCTTCTGTTTTCCTGCTTTCTCCTCTTCTTCTTCTGTTTCCTCTTCTTGTTCTTGTTTTTCTTCTAGTTCTTCTATTTCTTGTTGTAGTTCCACATCTCCTTCTCCTTCTTCGTCGTCTGTTTCTTCTGCATTTTCTGCTTTTTCAATTACCTCCTCTTCTTCTGCCTCTTCTTCAGCTTATTCTATTGTTTTTTCTGCTTTTTCGTCTTATTCTTCTGTTTCCTCTTCTTGTTCTTCCTTTTTTCTTGTTCTTTCTCTTCTTGTAGTTCTACATCTCCTTCTTCATACTCTTCTATATATTCTGATTTTTTGGCTTTTTGAATTACTTCTTCTATTACTTCTGCTTCTTCTTCAGGTTATTCTTTGGTTATTTCTGCTTTGTCGGCTTATTCTTCTGTTATATATGCTTTTTCGGCTTATTCTTCTGTTATCTACTTTTTCCTCTTATTCTTATGTTTCTTCTTCTTGTTCTGGTTCTTCTAGTTTCTAGTTCTTGTTGTAGTTCTACATCACCTTCATTTTCTTCATCTTTCTGTTTCTTCTGCATATTTTGCTTTTTTAATTACTACTTCTTCTGCTTCTTCTGCTTCTTCCTGAGCTTCATCTACTGTTATTTCTGGGTTTGCTGCTTAACTTCTACTCTTTCGCTTTTTCTGCTTATTCCTCTATTATTTCAGCTTTTTCGGCTGATTCTTTGGTTTTTTCTGTTTTTCCTCTTATTCTTCTGTTTCCTATACTTGCTCTTGTATTTCTTCTAGTACTCCTATTTCTTTTTGTAGTTCTACATCTCCTTCTTCTTCTTCATCTTCTTCCGTTTCTTCTGGCATTTTTGCTTTTTCAATTACTTCCTCTTCTGTTTCTTCTGCTTCTTCTTCATGTTATTCTTTTATTTCTGCTTTCTCGGCTTATTTTTCTGTTATTTCTGCTTTTTCCTCTTATTCTTCCGTTTTTTCTTCTTGTGCTTCTAATTCTTCTTGTTCTTCTTGTTGTTCTAAATCTCCTTCTTCTTCATCTTCTTCTGTTTCTTCTGCTTTTTTGCTTTTTCAATTCCATCTTCTTCTGCTTCTTCTGCTTCTTCTTCAGCTTTTTACTTCTGTTATTTCTGCTTTTTCAGCTTATTCTTCTGCTATTGATGGTTTTTCAGCTTATTTTTCTGTTATTTCTGCTTTTTCGGCTTATTCTTTTGTTATTTCTGCTGTTTCCTCTTAGTCTTCTGTTTATTCTTGTGTTCTTCTAGTTCTTCTTGTTCTTCTTGTAGTTCTACATCTCCTTCTTCTTTTTTCATCATCTTCTGTTTCTTCTGCATATTTTGCCTTTTCAATTGCTTCTTCTGCTTCCTCTGCTTTTTCCTCTGCTTAATCTACAGTTATTTCTGGGTTTTCGGCTTATTCTTCTACTAATTCGCTTTTTCGGCTTATTCTTCTCTTATTTGTGACTTTTCGGCTTATTCTTTTGTGATTTCTGCTTTTTCCTCTTATTCTTCTGTTTCCTCTTCTTGTTCTTCCGTTTTCTAGTTCTTTCTCTTGTAGTTCTACATCTCCTTCTTCTGCTTCATCTTCTGTTTCTTCTGCATTTTTTGCTTTTTCAATTACCTCTTCTTCTACTGCTTCTTCTCCGTCTTCTCGGGCTTATTCTTCTGTTTTCCTGCTTTCTCCTCTTCTTCTGTTTCCTCTTCTTGTTCTTGTTTTTCTTCTACTTCTTCTATTTCTTGTTGTAGTTCCACATCTCCTAATCCTTCTTCATCGTCTGTTTCTTCTGCATCTTCTGCTTTTTCAATTACCTCCTCTTCTTCTGCCTCTTCTTCAGCTTATTCTACTGTTTTTTCTGCTTTTTCGTCTTATTCTTCTGTTTCCTCTTCTTGTTCTTCCTTTTTTCTTGTTCTTTTTCTTCTTGTAGTTCTACATCTCCTTCTTCATACTCTTCTATATATTCTGATTTTTTGGCTTTTTGAATTACTTCTTCTATTACTTGTGCTTCTTCTTCAGGTTATTCTTTTGTTATTTCTGCTTTGTCGGCTTATTCTTCTGTTATATATGCTTTTTCGGCTTATTCTTCTGTTATCTACTTTTTCCTCTTATTCTTATGTTTCTTCTTCTTGTTCTGGTTCTTCTAGTTTCTAGTTCTTGTTGTAGTTCTACATCACCTTCATTTTCTTCATCTTTCTGTTTCTTCTGCATATTTTGCTTTTTTAATTACTACTTCTTCTGCTTCTTCTGCTTCTTCCTGAGCTTCATCTACTGTTATTTCTGGGTTTGCTGCTTAACTTCTACTCTTTCGCTTTTTCTGCTTATTCCTCTATTATTTCAGTTTTTTCGGCTGATTCTTTGGTTTTTTCTGTTTTTCCTCTTATTCTTCTGTTTCCTATACTTGCTCTTGTATTTCTTCTAGTACTCCTATTTCTTTTTGTAGTTCTACATCTCCTTCTTCTTCTTCATCTTCTTCCGTTTCTTCTGGCATTTTTGCTTTTTCAATTACTTCCTCTTCTGTTTCTTCTGCTTCTTCTTCATGTTATTCTTTTATTTCTGCTTTCTCGGCTTATTTTTCTGTTATTTCTGCTTTTTCCTCTTATTCTTCCGTTTTTTCTTCTTGTGCTTCTAATTCTTCTTGTTCTTCTTGTTGTTCTAAATCTCCTTCTTCTTCATCTTCTTCTGTTTCTTCTGCTTTTTTGCTTTTTCAATTCCATCTTCTTCTGCTTCTTCTGCTTCTTCTTCAGCTTTTTACTTCTGTTATTTCTGCTTTTTCAGCTTATTCTTCTGCTATTGATGGTTTTTCAGCTTATTTTTCTGTTATTTCTGCTTTTTCGGCTTATTCTTTTGTTATTTCTGCTGTTTCCTCTTAGTCTTCTGTTTATTCTTGTGTTCTTCTAGTTCTTCTTGTTCTTCTTGTAGTTCTACATCTCCTTCTTCTTTTTTCATCATCTTCTGTTTCTTCTGCATATTTTGCCTTTTCAATTGCTTCTTCTGCTTCCTCTGCTTTTTCCTCTGCTTAATCTACAGTTATTTCTGGGTTTTCGGCTTATTCTTCTACTAATTCGCTTTTTCGGCTTATTCTTCTCTTATTTGTGACTTTTCGGCTTATTCTTTTGTGATTTCTGCTTTTTCCTCTTATTCTTCTGTTTCCTCTTCTTGTTCTTCCGTTTTCTAGTTCTTTCTCTTGTAGTTCTACATCTCCTTCTTCTGCTTCATCTTCTGTTTCTTCTGCATTTTTTGCTTTTTCAATTACCTCTTCTTCTACTGCTTCTTCTCCGTCTTCTAGGGCTTATTCTTCTGTTTTCCTGCTTTCTCCTCTTCTTCTTCTGTTTCCTCTTCTTGTTCTTGTTTTTCTTCTAGTTCTTCTATTTCTTGTTGTAGTTCCACATCTCCTAATCCTTCTTCATCGTCCGTTTCTTCTGCATTTTCTTCTTTTTCAATTACCTCCTCTTCTTCTGCCTCTTCTTCAGCTTATTCTACTGTTTTTTCTGCTTTTTCGTCTTATTCTTCTGTTTCCTCTTCTTGTTCTTCCTTTTTTCTTGTTCTTTTTCTTCTTGTAGTTCTACATCTCCTTCTTCATACTCTTCTATATATTCTGATTTTTTGGCTTTTTGAATTACTTCTTCTATTACTTCTGCTTCTTCTTCAGGTTATTCTTTGGTTATTTCTGCTTTGTCGGCTTATTCTTCTGTTATATATGCTTTTTCGGCTTATTCTTCTGTTATCTACTTTTTCCTCTTATTCTTATGTTTCTTCTTCTTGTTCTGGTTCTTCTAGTTTCTAGTTCTTGTTGTAGTTCTACATCACCTTCATTTTCTTCATCTTTCTGTTTCTTCTGCATATTTTGCTTTTTTAATTACTACTTCTTCTGCTTCTTCTGCTTCTTCCTGAGCTTCATCTACTGTTATTTCTGGGTTTGCTGCTTAACTTCTACTCTTTCGCTTTTTCTGCTTATTCCTCTATTATTTCAGCTTTTTCGGCTGATTCTTTGGTTTTTTCTGTTTTTCCTCTTATTCTTCTGTTTCCTATACTTGCTCTTGTATTTCTTCTAGTACTCCTATTTCTTTTTGTAGTTCTACATCTCCTTCTTCTTCTTCATCTTCTTCCGTTTCTTCTGGCATTTTTGCTTTTTCAATTACTTCCTCTTCTGTTTCTTCTGCTTCTTCTTCATGTTATTCTTTTATTTCTGCTTTCTCGGCTTATTTTTCTGTTATTTCTGCTTTTTCCTCTTATTCTTCCGTTTTTTCTTCTTGTGCTTCTAATTCTTCTTGTTCTTCTTGTTGTTCTAAATCTCCTTCTTCTTCATCTTCTTCTGTTTCTTCTGCTTTTTTGCTTTTTCAATTCCATCTTCTTCTGCTTCTTCTGCTTCTTCTTCAGCTTTTTACTTCTGTTATTTCTGCTTTTTCAGCTTATTCTTCTGCTATTGATGGTTTTTCAGCTTATTTTTCTGTTATTTCTGCTTTTTCGGCTTATTCTTTTGTTATTTCTGCTGTTTCCTCTTAGTCTTCTGTTTATTCTTGTGTTCTTCTAGTTCTTCTTGTTCTTCTTGTAGTTCTACATCTCCTTCTTCTTTTTTCATCATCTTCTGTTTCTTCTGCATATTTTGCCTTTTCAATTGCTTCTTCTGCTTCCTCTGCTTTTTCCTCTGCTTAATCTACAGTTATTTCTGGGTTTTCGGCTTATTCTTCTACTAATTCGCTTTTTCGGCTTATTCTTCTCTTATTTGTGACTTTTCGGCTTATTCTTTTGTGATTTCTGCTTTTTCCTCTTATTCTTCTGTTTCCTCTTCTTGTTCTTCCGTTTTCTAGTTCTTTCTCTTGTAGTTCTACATCTCCTTCTTCTGCTTCATCTTCTGTTTCTTCTGCATTTTTTGCTTTTTCAATTACCTCTTCTTCTACTGCTTCTTCTCCGTCTTCTCGGGCTTATTCTTCTGTTTTCCTGCTTTCTCCTCTTCTTCTGTTTCCTCTTCTTGTTCTTGTTTTTCTTCTACTTCTTCTATTTCTTGTTGTAGTTCCACATCTCCTAATCCTTCTTCATCGTCTGTTTCTTCTGCATCTTCTGCTTTTTCAATTACCTCCTCTTCTTCTGCCTCTTCTTCAGCTTATTCTACTGTTTTTTCTGCTTTTTCGTCTTATTCTTCTGTTTCCTCTTCTTGTTCTTCCTTTTTTCTTGTTCTTTTTCTTCTTGTAGTTCTACATCTCCTTCTTCATACTCTTCTATATATTCTGATTTTTTGGCTTTTTGAATTACTTCTTCTATTACTTGTGCTTCTTCTTCAGGTTATTCTTTTGTTATTTCTGCTTTGTCGGCTTATTCTTCTGTTATATATGCTTTTTCGGCTTATTCTTCTGTTATCTACTTTTTCCTCTTATTCTTATGTTTCTTCTTCTTGTTCTGGTTCTTCTAGTTTCTAGTTCTTGTTGTAGTTCTACATCACCTTCATTTTCTTCATCTTTCTGTTTCTTCTGCATATTTTGCTTTTTTAATTACTACTTCTTCTGCTTCTTCTGCTTCTTCCTGAGCTTCATCTACTGTTATTTCTGGGTTTGCTGCTTAACTTCTACTCTTTCGCTTTTTCTGCTTATTCCTCTATTATTTCAGTTTTTTCGGCTGATTCTTTGGTTTTTTCTGTTTTTCCTCTTATTCTTCTGTTTCCTATACTTGCTCTTGTATTTCTTCTAGTACTCCTATTTCTTTTTGTAGTTCTACATCTCCTTCTTCTTCTTCATCTTCTTCCGTTTCTTCTGGCATTTTTGCTTTTTCAATTACTTCCTCTTCTGTTTCTTCTGCTTCTTCTTCATGTTATTCTTTTATTTCTGCTTTCTCGGCTTATTTTTCTGTTATTTCTGCTTTTTCCTCTTATTCTTCCGTTTTTTCTTCTTGTGCTTCTAATTCTTCTTGTTCTTCTTGTTGTTCTAAATCTCCTTCTTCTTCATCTTCTTCTGTTTCTTCTGCTTTTTTGCTTTTTCAATTCCATCTTCTTCTGCTTCTTCTGCTTCTTCTTCAGCTTTTTACTTCTGTTATTTCTGCTTTTTCAGCTTATTCTTCTGCTATTGATGGTTTTTCAGCTTATTTTTCTGTTATTTCTGCTTTTTCGGCTTATTCTTTTGTTATTTCTGCTGTTTCCTCTTAGTCTTCTGTTTATTCTTGTGTTCTTCTAGTTCTTCTTGTTCTTCTTGTAGTTCTACATCTCCTTCTTCTTTTTTCATCATCTTCTGTTTCTTCTGCATATTTTGCCTTTTCAATTGCTTCTTCTGCTTCCTCTGCTTTTTCCTCTGCTTAATCTACAGTTATTTCTGGGTTTTCGGCTTATTCTTCTACTAATTCGCTTTTTCGGCTTATTCTTCTCTTATTTGTGACTTTTCGGCTTATTCTTTTGTGATTTCTGCTTTTTCCTCTTATTCTTCTGTTTCCTCTTCTTGTTCTTCCGTTTTCTAGTTCTTTCTCTTGTAGTTCTACATCTCCTTCTTCTGCTTCATCTTCTGTTTCTTCTGCATTTTTTGCTTTTTCAATTACCTCTTCTTCTACTGCTTCTTCTCCGTCTTCTAGGGCTTATTCTTCTGTTTTCCTGCTTTCTCCTCTTCTTCTTCTGTTTCCTCTTCTTGTTCTTGTTTTTCTTCTAGTTCTTCTATTTCTTGTTGTAGTTCCACATCTCCTAATCCTTCTTCATCGTCCGTTTCTTCTGCATTTTCTTCTTTTTCAATTACCTCCTCTTCTTCTGCCTCTTCTTCAGCTTATTCTACTGTTTTTTCTGCTTTTTCGTCTTATTCTTCTGTTTCCTCTTCTTGTTCTTCCTTTTTTCTTGTTCTTTTTCTTCTTGTAGTTCTACATCTCCTTCTTCATACTCTTCTATATATTCTGATTTTTTGGCTTTTTGAATTACTTCTTCTATTACTTCTGCTTCTTCTTCAGGTTATTCTTTGGTTATTTCTGCTTTGTCGGCTTATTCTTCTGTTATATATGCTTTTTCGGCTTATTCTTCTGTTATCTACTTTTTCCTCTTATTCTTATGTTTCTTCTTCTTGTTCTGGTTCTTCTAGTTTCTAGTTCTTGTTGTAGTTCTACATCACCTTCATTTTCTTCATCTTTCTGTTTCTTCTGCATATTTTGCTTTTTTAATTACTACTTCTTCTGCTTCTTCTGCTTCTTCCTGAGCTTCATCTACTGTTATTTCTGGGTTTGCTGCTTAACTTCTACTCTTTCGCTTTTTCTGCTTATTCCTCTATTATTTCAGCTTTTTCGGCTGATTCTTTGGTTTTTTCTGTTTTTCCTCTTATTCTTCTGTTTCCTATACTTGCTCTTGTATTTCTTCTAGTACTCCTATTTCTTTTTGTAGTTCTACATCTCCTTCTTCTTCTTCATCTTCTTCCGTTTCTTCTGGCATTTTTGCTTTTTCAATTACTTCCTCTTCTGTTTCTTCTGCTTCTTCTTCATGTTATTCTTTTATTTCTGCTTTCTCGGCTTATTTTTCTGTTATTTCTGCTTTTTCCTCTTATTCTTCCGTTTTTTCTTCTTGTGCTTCTAATTCTTCTTGTTCTTCTTGTTGTTCTAAATCTCCTTCTTCTTCATCTTCTTCTGTTTCTTCTGCTTTTTTGCTTTTTCAATTCCATCTTCTTCTGCTTCTTCTGCTTCTTCTTCAGCTTTTTACTTCTGTTATTTCTGCTTTTTCAGCTTATTCTTCTGCTATTGATGGTTTTTCAGCTTATTTTTCTGTTATTTCTGCTTTTTCGGCTTATTCTTTTGTTATTTCTGCTGTTTCCTCTTAGTCTTCTGTTTATTCTTGTGTTCTTCTAGTTCTTCTTGTTCTTCTTGTAGTTCTACATCTCCTTCTTCTTTTTTCATCATCTTCTGTTTCTTCTGCATATTTTGCCTTTTCAATTGCTTCTTCTGCTTCCTCTGCTTTTTCCTCTGCTTAATCTACAGTTATTTCTGGGTTTTCGGCTTATTCTTCTACTAATTCGCTTTTTCGGCTTATTCTTCTCTTATTTGTGACTTTTCGGCTTATTCTTTTGTGATTTCTGCTTTTTCCTCTTATTCTTCTGTTTCCTCTTCTTGTTCTTCCGTTTTCTAGTTCTTTCTCTTGTACTTCTACATCTCCTTCTTCTGCTTCATCTTCTGTTTCTTCTGCATTTTTTGCTTTTTCAATTACCTCTTCTTCTACTGCTTCTTCTCCGTCTTCTCGGGCTTATTCTTCTGTTTTCCTGCTTTCTCCTCTTCTTCTGTTTCCTCTTCTTGTTCTTGTTTTTCTTCTACTTCTTCTATTTCTTGTTGTAGTTCCACATCTCCTAATCCTTCTTCATCGTCTGTTTCTTCTGCATCTTCTGCTTTTTCAATTACCTCCTCTTCTTCTGCCTCTTCTTCAGCTTATTCTACTGTTTTTTCTGCTTTTTCGTCTTATTCTTCTGTTTCCTCTTCTTGTTCTTCCTTTTTTCTTGTTCTTTTTCTTCTTGTAGTTCTACATCTCCTTCTTCATACTCTTCTATATATTCTGATTTTTTGGCTTTTTGAATTACTTCTTCTATTACTTCTGCTTCTTCTTCAGGTTATTCTTTGGTTATTTCTGCTTTGTCGGCTTATTCTTCTGTTATATATGCTTTTTCGGCTTATTCTTCTGTTATCTACTTTTTCCTCTTATTCTTATGTTTCTTCTTCTTGTTCTGGTTCTTCTAGTTTCTAGTTCTTGTTGTAGTTCTACATCACCTTCATTTTCTTCATCTTTCTGTTTCTTCTGCATATTTTGCTTTTTTAATTACTACTTCTTCTGCTTCTTCTGCTTCTTCCTGAGCTTCATCTACTGTTATTTCTGGGTTTGCTGCTTAACTTCTACTCTTTCGCTTTTTCTGCTTATTCCTCTATTATTTCAGCTTTTTCGGCTGATTCTTTGGTTTTTTCTGTTTTTCCTCTTATTCTTCTGTTTCCTATACTTGCTCTTGTATTTCTTCTAGTACTCCTATTTCTTTTTGTAGTTCTACATCTCCTTCTTCTTCTTCATCTTCTTCCGTTTCTTCTGGCATTTTTGCTTTTTCAATTACTTCCTCTTCTGTTTCTTCTGCTTCTTCTTCATGTTATTCTTTTATTTCTGCTTTCTCGGCTTATTTTTCTGTTATTTCTGCTTTTTCCTCTTATTCTTCCGTTTTTTCTTCTTGTGCTTCTAATTCTTCTTGTTCTTCTTGTTGTTCTAAATCTCCTTCTTCTTCATCTTCTTCTGTTTCTTCTGCTTTTTTGCTTTTTCAATTCCATCTTCTTCTGCTTCTTCTGCTTCTTCTTCAGCTTTTTACTTCTGTTATTTCTGCTTTTTCAGCTTATTCTTCTGCTATTGATGGTTTTTCAGCTTATTTTTCTGTTATTTCTGCTTTTTCGGCTTATTCTTTTGTTATTTCTGCTGTTTCCTCTTAGTCTTCTGTTTATTCTTGTGTTCTTCTAGTTCTTCTTGTTCTTCTTGTAGTTCTACATCTCCTTCTTCTTTTTTCATCATCTTCTGTTTCTTCTGCATATTTTGCCTTTTCAATTGCTTCTTCTGCTTCCTCTGCTTTTTCCTCTGCTTAATCTACAGTTATTTCTGGGTTTTCGGCTTATTCTTCTACTAATTCGCTTTTTCGGCTTATTCTTCTCTTATTTGTGACTTTTCGGCTTATTCTTTTGTGATTTCTGCTTTTTCCTCTTATTCTTCTGTTTCCTCTTCTTGTTCTTCCGTTTCTAGTTCTTTCTCTTGTACTTCTACATCTCCTTCTTCTGCTTCATCTTCTGTTTCTTCTGCATTTTTTGCTTTTTCAATTACCTCTTCTTCTACTGCTTCTTCTCCGTCTTCTCGGGCTTATTCTTCTGTTTTCCTGCTTTCTCCTCTTCTTCTGTTTCCTCTTCTTGTTCTTGTTTTTCTTCTACTTCTTCTATTTCTTGTTGTAGTTCCACATCTCCTAATCCTTCTTCATCGTCTGTTTCTTCTGCATCTTCTGCTTTTTCAATTACCTCCTCTTCTTCTGCCTCTTCTTCAGCTTATTCTACTGTTTTTTCTGCTTTTTCGTCTTATTCTTCCTGTTTCCTCTTCTTGTTCTTCCTTTTTTCTTGTTCTTTTTCTTCTTGTAGTTCTACATCTCCTTCTTCATACTCTTCTATATATTCTGATTTTTTGGCTTTTTGAATACTTCCTTCTATTACTTCTGCTTCTTCTTCAGGTTATTCTTTGGTTATTTCTGCTTTGTCGGCTTATTCTTCTGTTATATATGCTTTTTCGGCTTATTCTTCTGTTATCTACTTTTTCCTCTTATTCTTATGTTTCTTCTTCTTGTTCTGGTTCTTCTAGTTTCTAGTTCTTGTTGTAGTTCTACATCACCTTCTTTTTCTTCATCTTTCTGTTTCTTCTGCATATTTTGCTTTTTTAATTACTACTTCTTCTGCTTCTTCTGCTTCTTCCTGAGCTTCATCTACTGTTATTTCTGGGTTTGCTGCTTAACTTCTACTCTTTCGCTTTTTCTGCTTATTCCTCTATTATTCAGCTTTTTCGGCTGATTCTTTGGTTTTTTCTGTTTTTCCTCTTATTCTTCTGTTTCCTATACTTGCTCTTGTATTTCTTCTAGTACTCCTATTTCTTTTTGTAGTTCTACATCTCCTTCTTCTTCTTCATCTTCTTCCGTTTCTTCTGGCATTTTTGCTTTTTCAATTACTTCCTCTTCTGTTTCTTCTGCTTCTTCTTCATGTTATTCTTTTATTTCTGCTTTCTCGGCTTATTTTTCTGTTATTTCTGCTTTTTCCTCTTATTCTTCCGTTTTTCTTCTTGTGCTTCTAATTCTTCTTGTTCTTCTTGTTGTTCTAAATCTCCTTCTTCTTCATCTTCTTCTGTTTCTTCTGCTTTTTGCTTTTTCAATTCCATCTTCTTCTGCTTCTTCTGCTTCTTCTTCAGCTTTTTACTTCTGTTATTTCTGCTTTTTCAGCTTATTCTTCTGCTATTGATGGTTTTTCAGCTTATTTTTCTGTTATTTCTTGCTTTTTCGGCTTATTCTTTTGTTATTTCTGCTGTTTCCTCTTAGTCTTCTGTTTATTCTTGTGTTCTTCTAGTTCTTCTTGTTCTTCTTGTAGTTCTACATCTCCTTCTTCTTTTTTCATCATCTTCTGTTTCTTCTGCATATTTTGCCTTTTCAATTGCTTCTTCTGCTTCCTCTGCTTTTTCCTCTGCTTAATCTACAGTTATTTCTGGGTTTTCGGCTTATTCTTCTACTAATTCGCTTTTTCGGCTTATTCTTCTCTTATTTGTGACTTTTCGGCTTATTCTTTTGTGATTTCTGCTTTTTCCTCTTATTCTTCTGTTTCCTCTTCTTGTTCTTCCGTTTTCTAGTTCTTTCTCTTGTAGTTCTACATCCTCCTTCTTCTGCTTCATCTTCTGTTTCTTCTGCATTTTTTGCTTTTTCAATTACCTCTTCTTCTACTGCTTCTTCTCCGTCTTCTCGGGCTTATTCTTCTGTTTTCCTGCTTTCTCCTCTTCTTCTGTTTCCTCTTCTTGTTCTTGTTTTTCTTCTACTTCTTCTATTTCTTGTTGTAGTTCCACATCTCCTAATCCTTCTTCATCGTCTGTTTCTTCTGCATCTTCTGCTTTTTCAATTACCTCCTCTTCTTCTGCCTCTTCTTCAGCTTATTCTACTGTTTTTTCTGCTTTTTCGTCTTATTCTTCTGTTTCCTCTTCTTGTTCTTCCTTTTTTCTTGTTCTTTTTCTTCTTGTAGTTCTACATCTCCTTCTTCATACTCTTCTATATATTCTGATTTTTTGGCTTTTTGAATTACTTCTTCTATTACTTGTGCTTCTTCTTCAGGTTATTCTTTTGTTATTTCTGCTTTGTCGGCTTATTCTTCTGTTATATATGCTTTTTCGGCTTATTCTTCTGTTATCTACTTTTTCCTCTTATTCTTATGTTTCTTCTTCTTGTTCTGGTTCTTCTAGTTTCTAGTTCTTGTTGTAGTTCTACATCACCTTCATTTTCTTCATCTTTCTGTTTCTTCTGCATATTTTGCTTTTTTAATTACTACTTCTTCTGCTTCTTCTGCTTCTTCCTGAGCTTCATCTACTGTTATTTCTGGGTTTGCTGCTTAACTTCTACTCTTTCGCTTTTTCTGCTTATTCCTCTATTATTTCAGTTTTTTCGGCTGATTCTTTGGTTTTTTCTGTTTTTCCTCTTATTCTTCTGTTTCCTATACTTGCTCTTGTATTTCTTCTAGTACTCCTATTTCTTTTTGTAGTTCTACATCTCCTTCTTCTTCTTCATCTTCTTCCGTTTCTTCTGGCATTTTTGCTTTTTCAATTACTTCCTCTTCTGTTTCTTCTGCTTCTTCTTCATGTTATTCTTTTATTTCTGCTTTCTCGGCTTATTTTTCTGTTATTTCTGCTTTTTCCTCTTATTCTTCCGTTTTTTCTTCTTGTGCTTCTAATTCTTCTTGTTCTTCTTGTTGTTCTAAATCTCCTTCTTCTTCATCTTCTTCTGTTTCTTCTGCTTTTTTGCTTTTTCAATTCCATCTTCTTCTGCTTCTTCTGCTTCTTCTTCAGCTTTTTACTTCTGTTATTTCTGCTTTTTCAGCTTATTCTTCTGCTATTGATGGTTTTTCAGCTTATTTTTCTGTTATTTCTGCTTTTTCGGCTTATTCTTTTGTTATTTCTGCTGTTTCCTCTTAGTCTTCTGTTTATTCTTGTGTTCTTCTAGTTCTTCTTGTTCTTCTTGTAGTTCTACATCTCCTTCTTCTTTTTTCATCATCTTCTGTTTCTTCTGCATATTTTGCCTTTTCAATTGCTTCTTCTGCTTCCTCTGCTTTTTCCTCTGCTTAATCTACAGTTATTTCTGGGTTTTCGGCTTATTCTTCTACTAATTCGCTTTTTCGGCTTATTCTTCTCTTATTTGTGACTTTTCGGCTTATTCTTTTGTGATTTCTGCTTTTTCCTCTTATTCTTCTGTTTCCTCTTCTTGTTCTTCCGTTTTCTAGTTCTTTCTCTTGTAGTTCTACATCTCCTTCTTCTGCTTCATCTTCTGTTTCTTCTGCATTTTTTGCTTTTTCAATTACCTCTTCTTCTACTGCTTCTTCTCCGTCTTCTAGGGCTTATTCTTCTGTTTTCCTGCTTTCTCCTCTTCTTCTTCTGTTTCCTCTTCTTGTTCTTGTTTTTCTTCTAGTTCTTCTATTTCTTGTTGTAGTTCCACATCTCCTAATCCTTCTTCATCGTCCGTTTCTTCTGCATTTTCTTCTTTTTCAATTACCTCCTCTTCTTCTGCCTCTTCTTCAGCTTATTCTACTGTTTTTTCTGCTTTTTCGTCTTATTCTTCTGTTTCCTCTTCTTGTTCTTCCTTTTTTCTTGTTCTTTTTCTTCTTGTAGTTCTACATCTCCTTCTTCATACTCTTCTATATATTCTGATTTTTTGGCTTTTTGAATTACTTCTTCTATTACTTCTGCTTCTTCTTCAGGTTATTCTTTGGTTATTTCTGCTTTGTCGGCTTATTCTTCTGTTATATATGCTTTTTCGGCTTATTCTTCTGTTATCTACTTTTTCCTCTTATTCTTATGTTTCTTCTTCTTGTTCTGGTTCTTCTAGTTTCTAGTTCTTGTTGTAGTTCTACATCACCTTCATTTTCTTCATCTTTCTGTTTCTTCTGCATATTTTGCTTTTTTAATTACTACTTCTTCTGCTTCTTCTGCTTCTTCCTGAGCTTCATCTACTGTTATTTCTGGGTTTGCTGCTTAACTTCTACTCTTTCGCTTTTTCTGCTTATTCCTCTATTATTTCAGCTTTTTCGGCTGATTCTTTGGTTTTTTCTGTTTTTCCTCTTATTCTTCTGTTTCCTATACTTGCTCTTGTATTTCTTCTAGTACTCCTATTTCTTTTTGTAGTTCTACATCTCCTTCTTCTTCTTCATCTTCTTCCGTTTCTTCTGGCATTTTTGCTTTTTTCAATTACTTCCTCTTCTGTTTCTTCTGCTTCTTCTTCATGTTATTCTTTTATTTCTGCTTTCTCGGCTTATTTTTCTGTTATTTCTGCTTTTTCCTCTTATTCTTCCGTTTTTTTCTTCTTGTGCTTCTAATTCTTCTTGTTCTTCTTGTTGTTCTAAATCTCCTTCTTCTTCATCTTCTTCTGTTTCTTCTGCTTTTTTGCTTTTTCAATTCCATCTTCTTCTGCTTCTTCTGCTTCTTCTTCAGCTTT
Source organism: Talpa europaea (assembly GCF_964194135.1). Classification (NCBI taxonomy): domain Eukaryota; kingdom Metazoa; phylum Chordata; class Mammalia; order Eulipotyphla; family Talpidae; genus Talpa; species Talpa europaea. The sequence continues at coordinate 39 of NW_028168041.1, read as the reverse complement.
TTTACTTCTGTTATTTCTGCTTTTTCAGCTTATTCTTCT